>NC_072053.1:7779504-7899504 GCF_027791375.1 Indicator indicator | reverse complement strand
TAGTAGGCTCAAAGTGAATGGGTTTTCTTGCTGGGAAAAAAAGATGGTTGTTGCATCAGGCATTCTTATGTGCTATTTTCAGAACTTTCACAATAAAAATAATAATAATAAAAAAATTAAAAACCAACCCAAACCCAAACCAACCCACCAAACACAAAACCCCACAAACAAAGCAATATTTGAACGGTAAATAAATTAATTTGGAGAAGACAGGTGTGGCAGTGACCTTTCAGGCATCCCTGTTTCAAAAGAAGGAAGCCAGGGTTTCAAATGTGAGCTGTCTTTGCCTTGATGTAGTGATAAGAGTGCTGGAGATCTTCTGTTGACTCTTGCATGGTGGTCATGCCATGTACAGAAAGAAATCAAGCTAACCTGGTAGATGTTCCTTAATTTCCCCCTTTTTCCTTTTTGTCTTTTAAGAAAAGAGGTTCTTCTCCTGGCTATCTCTGCTGCACTGAAGCAACTGCAACTGACAGAGGGAAAGGCAGTTCTTCAGTAGGCCAGACACAGATTATTCATTGGGTCATCAGCAATTTAAACTCATCTGGATGCCAAAGATCCAGATCCAGCCTGCTGTGAGGCCAGGCTGAGAGAGTTGGGGTTGTTCAGCCTGGATAAGTGAAGGCTCCAGGGAGACCTGGTGGTCTTTCAGTGATGAAAGAGGCTGAGAAGAAAGCTGGGGACAAACTTTTGAGCTGGGCCTGTTGTAACAGGACAAGGGTTGATAGGTTTAAGCTAAAAGAGGGAGATTCAGAATGGAGAGAAGGAAAACATTTTTTTATATTGAGGATGGTGAGACCCTGTCCTAGGTTGCCTGGGTGGTGGTAGATGCCCCATCCTGCAACCACTCTAGGTCAGGCTGTTTGGGGTCCTGAGCAACCTGCTGAAGTGGCAGATGTCCATGTTGACTGCAGGGGGTTGGACTAGATGGGCTTTAAAGATCCCTTCCCACCCAAACCATTCCATCATTCCGCTGATTATAGCCACAAGCCGAAAAGCCTTTGCCAAATTTTTTCCTCCCACAACCTGTTTCTCTGGTCTCAGAGAAACGAGCAGAAGCCTCCTTATTCAGAATAAATCATAACATATGACTCATGCTCATTTCTTTTAGATCCAACCCCAACTCTACTCGCCATTAGCTGAAGCATGAACCTAAATTAAGCCAGACGAGTGAAAGACACTTCGTATGCCTGTCAAATATAAATAGCCAGTGCCAACAGCAAGCATCTCTCCTCTTTCTGATAACATCCTAAAAAATCCCATGTGTGCCTTGAGGATTGGCAATAACAGAATGGCATTTTATGGGATTCCAAGTGTGAGACCTCTCCAGAAAGAGGAGTAATTGCAATTGCTCTCAGACACTGGAAAAATTAAACAAACCTCAAAAATGGATGTTTTTGACTCACAGAGAGCAGTTCTATTCACTTTTGCCAATACCTGCAAACAGCCCAACAGTGTCTCAAGGAGTGAATACAGGTGGCAGATACAACAGCAGTTCTCTGGGTGCCTCTCCTCTGTCTATCATGAAGAGATTATTGATCTTTGCCTATCTAAACCTCAACCCAAAATTGTCACAGATCAAGGAGATCTATGACACTCAGCTATTTGAAGTTGGGCTCAAAGGTTGTTCACCGACATCATGCCTGAAACAACAGTTTGATTTTAACCAGCCTTGACTTAACCAGCTTCAGGCTATAACTTTCTGAGCAAGAAAGACTCAGTGATCATCAGCTGGCAAAGGGTGTTGCTCATCTCTGTCCACCAGGAAAAGCTGTGGGCCTGGAAAAAAAGGTTTGTGTGATGAGGCTTTTGACGTTTTCATGGTGCCTTCAATACTGACTAGCATCTCTGGTACAAAATTAACAGATTCTGAGACCTCAAGCCCATGATTTATTTTACAGCAACACAAAGGAGTTGCTATCACACTTCTAGAACTATTAAAGTTGTCAATTTATTGTTTGCTTTATTGATCAGTGAGGATTGAGTTTCCTTTGCAGAGGCTATACTCCTTGTACCTCTTTTAATTCTTCCATCGATTTAATTGGTTTTGCAAGTGATTTTCCAGCCCTGTTTTGAAAAATAAAACAAACATTTCTTGTTTCAGAAGAAATCAATCCTCTTATCCCATGTACCTCTAAGAAGTATTTTGTTGTTACAGTTCTCAGACGTGCCTTCCCTCTGGCCTTGATAAATTGCTGTGTTTTTAGGTTCTCCTTTAAGGCCTTCTGACCTTCACTCTTATGATGGTACCCAGCAAATATCATCCACTGATATTAAGAATGATGGATTCTTTCCCCTCCTGCAGAATATAGAATTGCATTGTAGTACAGTCCTCCATTGCTTAGTTCTCAGGTGTTTTAATTTTTATTTCACCTTCTTGTTTGTAATTTAATTTTTAAACAACCAATACTTGCACAAAACCAGTCCCTGAAAGTGTTGAAATTCTATTTCCAAACATTGCTTTTACAAAACTGTATTTCCAATTGTGTTTATTTCCAAAATCACATTTCTGATTGTATTTATTGTCAAAATTACATTTCCAGTTGTATTTATTTCCAAAATTGTATTTCCAACTGTATTTATTACTAAATTATCAGACTATTTTATATGAAAATACCTAAAATCATTCTGTCTGTCTTATTGACGACTTCTTCTTGTCTTATTGACTTCTTCTTCTTCTTGATCAGATTCATTTGGGTGATCAATATCTGTCTTGGTAAATCTGGATTTGATGTGGTGGCTCTAGAAACATGTTCTAGAACATGTGTTCTGGAGGTCTGTTCAATCCACAGAATGGTTTTCCATTCATGAAATGTGTTGGATTTATCCCTCCATTTTCAACATCAACTTTTTCAACACAATCAGTCTTCAGTGTAGTTTATAGGTGAGTATTCCACCTCCCAAAAGTATGAACCATTCTATTATGCTTTTGTTGTATCTTTGATATTGAGGTAGGGGCTGAGGTGGAGTCCATCCCTGTTTTCTTCTCCAAGTATCTCAACATGTTTTTTGAGCATGAAGTGACAGCTGCTTTGTTTTTTAGCTCTATTTTTATATTACCCCAAATTTTATGTTGCTAACTCTGCAACTCCTACCAGCCCTAAGTGTATCTTTCTCCTTTTCATGTTAACAGTCTCATTTGCAGTGATTAGGAGAGAACTATTCCTTTTTATGATGGTCTTTTCATGACATTCTCTGCTGTGTTTTCTTAATTTTGTCAAATATAGTTTTATCCTTTTAACCTATCTTTGCTGTCACATGCAGAATTTTCCCACATGGGCATTAGTGGGTGATTAATCTTTTTATTCCATACTAAAACATAATCCTGAAACAGCTTATTCATACCCTTAATCTAATGAGTTGTCTCTGTGAATTCAATACAATAACTGGAATTCAAACCAGATTGTGTGTTTGCAGACTGGGACTTGAGAAGGAGACTAGTTGAGATTTGCAGTTTCTTTGGCTGTCTTTATCAGTGGTCTGCAAACAACTGTTTGCCTGCACATGGTCTATATCTATCTAAATAAATACAGTGAAAACAGAGGCTATAGGAATCTGAATTAAAAGCTGAATGATATCTTTTATGGGGCCCAGAAGGTATTCTGGGGGTGCAGTACTCTTTTGTTCTGTAAAATAAGGCAATAGTGAACGATACCATTAGACTGTCCATGAAATCTAGTCAGTCCCCAGAGCAGCTCTGAGAGATTTCTTTTTTTTTTTTTTTTTTAACCCTTCAGTTTGATTCAGTTATGATGTATTAGCAATTATTATTATTGAATGTCAGTAAAACATGCAACTCATTCAAGGACAAACACATTGTCCATAAAATGATAACCAGCTTCAGAGCAGTAAAATGTTTAAGTGAGTATTTACCATGAGGCAGCAAAATAGAATTTTTAAAGAAGTGATGCTTTGTATCTCAAGCACCAGGTTTTGTACTGCTTTATTTTAATCTGGGGAAAATACTCTGTGTTTGTTGTTTTTTGTTTGTTTGTGGTTTGGGGTTTTGTTCTGTTGTTTTTTGTTTAAGAAAGAATATTTAGTCACATAAATTTAATCTTCTAATTATGGTATCATCTATTCTTTTGGAATGCTAATGTTTAGAACAAGTGAGGGTTTCAACAACACACTCATTCTGCCTGCTGGGCTAAGAGTTAGCAAAGTCATGGTTTCACAAAGTTGGTGTCAAATATTCCCGTGGTTACTGTAATAAAGAAATTAGAATGAGTTTTTCCTGCTGCACTGAAGCAGCTTTGGAAGAGGGGTGAAGAAAGGAAGGTAATTTCTCTGTTGCTTAAAATACTTTTCTCATTGTTTATTGAGATGATGAATAAGGAGGCTGAAAGATGTAGAGCTTTGGTATAACTGAATTAATTTAGAAGGAGCTGGGTTTGTTGCAGGGGGTGCACACCCTGTGGACCAAGTGGTTTTTGTTTTTTTTTCTTTAATGGCATTTTCTCAGCATCCAATAATAACATAAAAATAAAGCCTTTATATTTTGTGAAAACAGACTTGCCAGGTTCTCCGTGGCATCTTATAATCCCGAAAAGTAAAGGTATGCTTTAACCTTCCTCTGCTAAGCATCTACATCGAGGTCTTTGCATGCTTTATTTTCCTCCATAGTTTTAAATGCGTGGGAGAATTTGATCAGTGTCCTTTTTATATTCAAAACAAGCCAGCTTCTGTCTCAAAAGTGTCTTATTGTCATGATGTCACCGCATCTCAAGATTTGTGACCTTTTGCTCCATATGGATTCATGGTAGACCTCGTTGTGCTTTCGCAGGCTGGATCGCTTTTGTCCCCCCGCTAGGGGGTATCAAAGCCTTTTGGACTCCCATTTCCACATATTTATTTGCTAATAAGTAAATAAATGGAATAAAAATAATCTACCAGAAGTACCCCAACAGCACCCCAACAAAGAGACAAACCTGAAGTTTATGTATAATAAGGACCGCCAGATGTCGCAAAGGCATCATTGATGAAGTGTTTTTTTGTCCAAAATGTGGCACTTATATGAGGAATGGTAGCATTGTGTGTGAGAGTTGCAGAGGCCATAACAGGTCAGTGAAATGTCCTTCAAACATTTGATTTTTACATTTGAGAATAGGCCAAGATGAAAAGATAACCACATATCTGACATTGACGTTACTACCATTTAGACAACCGATGCAATTGCCTTAGTCAGTGGGATCAATCAGACCTTTATTACTTTGAAAACCACATAAAAGATTTAGGTTTGTTTTTAGAGTTTATTTTTGAAATTTTTTTTTTGCTTTTTGTTGTTGTTTTGGGTTTTTTGTTTCTTATAAAAATAAAGGCTGTGAATATCCTCAGATTGCAAACTTCTAAACGTAAAATTATTACAATACACATACAGCTTTTTTTTTTTTCCTCCTCCTTGTTCTTTTAAAAGTCAAATATTGCCTAAAAAAAAAAAAATTAAGAAAGAATAACAAGTAGTCTTGGAAGAATTAGAACTGAGCTGAGCAGTATGCATAAATTGGCAGTTTAACAAGTAGAATTGGAAACAAGTATTTGATGATTGATTTTTTATTGAGACAGAATGAGAATGATAGTGGATAAAGTGATTTTTCCTTATTGAGAGAAAATATAGTGTTTTTCAACATGTCTTCAGTGTGAATGGAAGCCCTGTCAGAAAAACTGAGCAACACATAATATCTTTTAAAAGGTAAATTAACATAAGTATATCACTTAGTTTATGGATCAAATTTTACACTTGTCAGTTTTATTCAGAATGTCATAAAGTTTATATTGTAAAGATAGTGTTATTACCTTTGTTATGTCCTGGAAAAGCCTAATATTAACTGAGTTCATTGTGGAATTTAAAGTGTATTCCGCTAAAGAAATGCAAGTGCAGAAAATTAAGTCCAAAATATGTATTCATGTGCAGATCTTAGTCAAATCCCTGGTAATTTTAAGTACTTGAAATACATTATTCAACAAGTAACCTGCTGTACGCTTGCGTTTAATGGGCTCTGCCTGAGTATACAGAAGCTGTCAAGATAAAATATGGAACATGCATCATTCTAATTCAATTATGATTATTCTTAAAAAATAAAATAAATGTCTGTCTGTGCCTGTTTGTGTTGCAGGTGGGAATGTGCAATCTCTATTGCTGAGGTCAGGCTGGAATTTGTTTCTTGCTAATTTCTCTGTTGGTACAGACCACATAAAATTGTATAAATTACGTTTATCAAACTGCTGAAGACGTTCAGAACCTTCATTTATACTGAGTGCATGTATTTACACTCAACATACATTTCCCATGTATACATTTTAAAAAAAATAATTAAAATTAGTGATATAGTTATGCTTGAATGTATTTACATAATTGTTATTAAAGAAGTTAAACAGGCCTTGGACTTTTCCTCCAACGAAAATGCTTGACGCGTTGGAAGCAAGTGCATCGTTATCTCTGATTATGATTTCGATGACATTTGTGTTTTATAATTGTGATGTCAGTGAAGTTCTGAACTTAATAGGCAGTTCCCAAGCTAACAGACACAGTGGTGTAATATTCTGAACTCTTTAACTTCTACCTTTGAAGTCCTTGCCTGGCAACCGAGGGGTTTTCTTGGCCATGGGTTTTTTGGCAGCTGTGGGTTTAGGTATCTCTGCGTTTGTGTACTCTGCTTATGAGCTACATACATATGGAATACTTTTTGTTTTGTTCTAAGACTTTATGTATATTTAACCTTTAATTTAACTAGCAGGTTGTAAGATTTCCATAAAAAATAGATGAGCTTTGAACTCACTGAATGTTATTGGTGTAGCACAATCAATCATTTCTAAAGGTTAATGGTGTTAAAAACAATGAGAACATATGTCTTATTTTTAATACTGTTATATTAGTAAAATTATTTAGCATAGATAAGGAATTTTTGTCCTGTTCTTTGTGTCAAATCAGGATTTAGAGTTTCTGAGTAGCAGATAGTAGGTTTTATTGTCAGAGATGGGCGGGGGGAAACAAGTAAGTATTTATATAAACTTTTTTGCTATGAACACGATAATTGGTGATAGGGTAGCTGTGGCATCTTTTCTATAGCTAAGCTGATCTGGAATGTATGACAAATATTTTGAAATGTTTTTACTTGTCTCCATCCCTTCCTGCTATCTTTTAATAAAATATGACTTACATAGGTGTTATCCTAATTACATCATACACGCAATTCCTCAATGAAATAAAAAGTCAATACTTGAATGACAGTGTGGCAGAGGCAGGGGGGAGGAGGCAGCACGGGATTTCAAATGGCAAAAACCTGCTGTGGTAACAAAGACTGAATCCATCCCTGTGTTGCATAGCCTCCTGATCATATCTTTAAACCTGATAGTAACAAAGAATATTTATTTGTTGCCAGGCTATTGTAGGGTTTATTTCTGAATTCAAATCCCAATTATCAAGGAAATTGCATCCTCTTTATCTCGCAGAAGGGTATACTGCATCATAGCATATTTGGTTATTTGGTACTATAATATTGTTACCTTGCCTGAAACACATGGTCCCTCTTGATATACAAGGAAAAAAAAAAAACTGAATCCATTTCAATAAATTAATAGGGATGAGAATCCCAATCCATCGTTCTTTTCAGAGGTTCACATACATTGTAATGAAATGCATTAGGAGTTTTCTTCACTTGAAATCCAAATGAGACCCATTTTGGCTCACACCCTTGACAGTCTCTTTTATAAGCACTGCTGTCTCCTGTTCATGTGTGGGCTTAGTAAAATGCTTCCTTTGTAAGATGCACAGAGACAATATAATGCCATGAAAGACGAAGGTGTCAAAACACAAAGTTAGAGGCAATCTAATCAATGCCTCCTGATTTAGCCTTTGAAGGCTCTCTTCATTAAAACTCTTTAATTGTGAGGCTTATCTTGAGGTAGAGCTGTTACTTAATATTTTTCAGTGTCATTCTTTGGACAGTCATTTGTACCTTTTAAATGTAATTTCAATATTCATTGTTTAGTAAATTGGATGCCTTGTTAGCAATAGTGGTGGTATGAATGACTTGCATTCAAGTGATTGAAGGTAATAGTGTATAAATGCTTGGTTCTCTCCCCCTGAACTTTAATGTGGTTTATTTCTATGTATGTCATTATAAAATATATGGGTTTCATTATGAGTCTTTTTATTTTTATGTATAGGAATGCAGGTTAGCATATTTTGAAGTTATGCTTAGAAAAGCTCCAAGCTGAATCTTTCTGGACTTTTAAAAATGTTCAGATCTAGTACAAAGATAAATCCTGTGTAAGCAGTGAAGAAATGAGATCTCAGGCTATGTTATTCTGAATAAATTCTGAAAAGGTATGGGATTGGGGGAAAAAAAAAAAAAAGATGGCACATAGGCCATTTCTTCACAAATGATCACAAAGTTGGTTAGTGGCTGTTAGAAAGCAACTTCCTGAAGCTGGCTGAAAACAAAGTGTGTGTGGAAAATGCTTTTAAAGGAAATGCTTGGTTTCCACCTGAAAACTGCCAACCAAAAAAAAAAGAAAGAGAGCCTGCAATAGTAATTTTTTTTTAATGTTTTGCTGTTTTTTTTTGTTTTTTTTTTTTTTTTTGTGAGCTAGGTGACATATTTTGTTTTTAAAACAGATGCATGTATATCTGGTTTGTGTGTGTGTGTGGTGAATTGTGCTGTAGCACTGCATGTATATGCATGCAATGCATGTATGTGCTGTACAAGTAAATGAATTTTCATATTTATAGCATTTGCTCACAGCCCTCTTAAAATCTGGAAGGCTGTAGTGGAAAACAAATATTGCATGTTCCTGTAATATGTCCTACATCTATTTCACACCTGAAATATCAAGAAAGCTAAAACTATCTGATATTTCCCTTTGTAATAATTACCTAGAAAAAAAAATATTTTAACACATGGGGGGGTGGGGTAAGAAGACTAAGAAAAGTGGCTTGCTGAAATCCTTGAAAATGGGAAAGAAAGAATTGAGGCAACTTTGACCTGATTTTTAAATGAGTAGTGTGGTGAGTACAGCTGCTCTAGCTTAGTAATTATTTGTGATAGGTTGTTTTTGAGTCCCATATGTATAGAAGCTCCAGGCCCAACTACCTCATTTGCTGGCACACAAACAGATTCTTCCAGGTGCTGAAAATTAAATTTTAATATATTATTTAAATATTAAGAGAATTACAGTTTCAGTAATTTTACTGCTACAGCTGGAGTGCAAAGTGTGCCTGCACACTACAGAGGTTGTTGCATAGTCTACCAAAATGAAAATTCCCATTGGCTTTAAATACTTTCAAGGAAGTAAATATTTGATGTATAGATAAAAATCATGTATTTGTTATACAGTGTATTCTAAAAACACTATCTGGATCCTGACATATTTGTAGAATAAGATTTTTTTAAGTGTTACATTGCCGTTTATGGGGATTCATACTGTAAAGAGGCTAAAAGTTTTAAGAGTTAGTAAGGAAAAACTTAGCTACCCCTATGCTTCAATAAGGCAACAGTTCCAAAAAGCTGTTAGGCAGGTGGTTAACCTAAAATATGTACTTAATTACATTGATACCAAGTTAATATATTTTCTGGATTAAAGTTCAGGCATGCAACTCCAGTGCATTTAATCACATGGAGAAAAATGTGTGGCTGAATTGGGGATCCCAACCCTACTTGTGGGGTTTAAGAGAAATATATGGAGCTGACAACAGCTTGTGCCAGTTTTCTACCCTAAGAAAATCAGGGAAGTTGTCATAAGAAGGTAAAGCAAGTTTTAGTTAAGTTGTAGGAAGGTGCAATGGCACTGAACAGAAAAAGTGCCATACAATGAAATATATTTTCAGTTCCAACAATTTTCTGTGATGCCTGTCCCTTCTGTTTCCTCATTTCAGCGTATTTTTAACTGTCCTCAGAATGAGCAGCAACATCCAAGTTCAAATGTGGGTTAAGCAGACTTGGAATGCACTTCAGAGAGCCTTTTTCCCCCCTTTGTTTTAAAATATTATAACTGAATGTAAATGTGTCCTGAAAAGAAACCCCAAACCTGCTTATTCCACCCTGATTAGCAGTTAACAAGCATTGTCTTCTAAGGGTGGCATCTCCTGTAGTTCTGTGGTCCTCTAATATTGCAACCTGGAATCTTTTTCTTAATATGACATCAAAGAATTTGTTAATTAATATATTGATTTTGACTGTGCATCAGCAGACAACATCCAAGGCTCCTTGGACTAAACATCAGCCCTGCACAATGTCCTGTGAACTTACCCAGTTGAACTTTCATTTTCACTTCTTAAATCCCATCCTGTTTAAAGGGCTTTTATAGAGAGGACTCTGTTCTCAGCAGTCTGCAGTCTTTTAATTTCTTTCCTAACTGTGTGAATTCTGAAAAGTCACCTAGGTGAAATTAATTCAGTTATGGATTTAAGTTCTCCACTGATCATGCTTTGTGAAGGGAAATTCCTTGCATTTGTTTTGATTATAGTACTGAATATTGATTGGGATTCATTTTAATGGTGAATGGATCTTTTATTCCATTGTAACAAGATCATCACCCCTGCTCTTGTCCAAAGCCTGTCTCACTAAATCCATTAATCTTTGGATTAGCTGATTTTACTGAAAATAAGATAAGATGCATAGTCTCAGTGCTAGGTTGTTCTCGAGGCAAAAGTTACAGCAACTTTTTAAAACACATTCTCCTCTCCACAAATCATTTTGGAAAGAAGGAAATCGCAGTGCTTTTATCTTAATTATGTAGTTGCATTTCATGATGCATAGTTCACAGTTCCTCTTACAGCAATATCTTCCTACTATTTTTAATAGTCACAGAATTTCTGCGGCTGAGAAGTTGGAGATGGAACTGATTTAAAACAATGCAGCAATGTAAAACTAGGCAAATTAACCCCAGAAAAACAAGATCATCACCACATGTCTTATAATCTTTTACTATCCATAAATCTAAACTTCTCCACCTATCCATTGCCTTACTTCCCCCCCACCCCCTGAAGCATCCAATCGTGTGTCATATATAGACTGGTTTTGGGCTTGACTTGTGCTACGATTTAAATATTTTTTTTATCTGCTAAATTAAAGCAAATATTTGTGGTTTATGAATAAACTTAATTAAAAAAAAAGAAGTAGATGCTTTTTTTTTTTCTTTTTTTTTTTTTTGGTTGGGCCACACATTGATTGCAGTGATGCAGAATCAGTCCCTAACCTTCTGTCATACTTGAAATACCTTTCAAGTGTAATGGACTATTGCTGTTAATAGTTAGCATAACATATTTTTGAACAGTTCCTTTTGACTGCTGTAAGGTTTTCTTCCCCTACTGAGAGATTCCTTTTCTTGTGAAGGAGGAGTGTGTGATTCAGGCTTGCAAAACGCACATACAGCCCTATACTTGTGAAATAAATTGTTCCTCCTCAGTCCCATGTGCTAACAATGCTGCTGTTGGGCTTTTGTACCATGACAAGATGCATTTACCCAGCTTCACAATGAGATGGTTAAGGACTGTGATGGAATGCTTATCACCAGGCTTGAGGGGATGTGGACCATCACGTGGTGGGACGTGTGCCCCAGTCCCATGACACAAATCCACACATCTCTCTGGTCAACATCAAGGCTGCCTCCAGCTTAGTGATGCCTCTGATCGTTATCCAATCAGATCGCTTATGCCCTGCAATTTGATGAGCACTACTAATGAAGCTAAAGTAAATTGCATTTTCCCTTCCATCTTGTTAACTATTATTAATGTTTACACTGACCAGAAATCAGTTGTCTTAACTGGGTTCTCTCTGATAACTGAGCCTTGGAAAGAAAGACCTCCAGCTGCATGATGCTGCGCAAAATGTTTTGATTTTGGGTTTTGGTGGGGATTAAGCAGCCTTTATTTTATTAAAAGCACATAATCTATAATTCAAACTATCTACAGACTAGATATTTCTATGTACAGAAGTGGAAAAAAATAAAAGGTTAAATTGACCATAGTCAAAAGTATAAATGCTATAAATACCTAAAGAGAGCACCACTTTATTAAATTGAAAAAAAGAAAAGTGGTGTGTGATGTCATTTATGCCTCTTTTTAAGGAAAAAAAATACACACAAAACCAAACAAAACAGCAGAAAAAAGAAACTGCAACAAAATAGCTACATTACAATCTGTCTTAAGAACTGAAAATGCATTATCTGAAGAAAATCCAAAGCCTAATTTTGTAATCTCACCATTAGAAGACAACAACCTTGGTAAAGCAGAATGCTTTGCTCTTAAATGAAATTTCACAGTGGCCTAAGACTTTAATAGGAGGCATTCCCAGACTGAAAGTGTGAGTCTAATGAAGACACTGAGCTGAGAGAATTTCAGTAAGGCCGTGATTTCCTCTTGGGTGACAACATACTATTGTTATTTTTAAAATTTTCATCTAACATTTGAAGTCTTGTAAAAATTTTCTCTGAAACCTCTTAAAGAACCTGTGGAGTTCCTTACATGTGAAATAATCAGAGGAGGCAAGAGGTTGCTTGCTTTTTCTTCCTAGTAAGCATCATCCTGAGAATGTAAATCTGTACATAAAGCTCACAGAATTAATATGGTGAAAGAGGGGTTTAAAGTTTTTCTTTATAACACTGTGACTGGTTCTTGTGTGATTATGACCCTGAGACTGCTTAAGAGTATCTTCCCCTCAAGACAAGGGCAGATATACTGTTAGATTTCAAGTGAAGTACTTAAAACATAACCTCATTTCTCAGGGAATTGTCAAATTTTAACTTTTAACTGAATTTTCCTGAACACTGAGATATAAGGGATTGACCCTTCAAGATGGAACAAGTCTAATTGGAAGTAGCATAAAAGATGATAATATCAATGGATTTCAATGTAGTATAATTATATGTTGAGGCAGAACCCTGAAATTCTATTACTACACATTGACAGGCAGGATCTTAAAAGCCAAAGTCAGGAAGGTAATTTCCAGGGAAAAATAATAGTAGACAGATTAAAACAAAATATGTATTTTAATTACAAACCATCATAGCATAATCACCAGAGCTGCTTTTCTTTTTTTCTCCTTTATTTTTTCCATTTTATTTATTTTTAATAATTATTATTTTTAATAAATTTTTTAAACCCAATCAACTGTTGTGGTTTTTTTCATTGTTTCCTTGTATTTCAAATGAGATTTTAGTAAGAGCAGAAATCCTGTCATTCTCAGATTGTAAAGGGCCTACAAAACTTATGTTCAACATCTCTCCCTTTCTTCATGCTCAGTAATTAAAAATGGCTATGGGCATTTTTTCATCCTTTGAGATTTACCAACTGCTATAGCATTTGTAGAATGATTTCTTCACCTGCTTTTACATGGAATAACCAAATATCAGAGCAGCTTGAAGTACTTACAAAAAAAAAAAAAAAGTAAAAGTTTACCTCTAGGCTGCTCATCTTCAGCACATAGGCAGCTCTATCACTGTTCCACCATTCAATTAATTTTGAAAATCCTAAGAACAAAAGTCATTAATAAGTCTTTTGTCATGGATTAAAAAAAAAAAAAAGGGGAAATAAAAAGAAAAAAGAGAGAAAGAGAGAGAGAGAGTGATTCCTTTTTAGTATTTGTATGTCATCATGCCAGGCCTAGAAAATTAGCCTAATTTATTATTTAAAACACTGGTGGGATTCCTAATTGCGTTCATCATTAGATATGACACGTTTAGAACCGGGAACCGTACCCCAGTGAGAATTTTCCAGTTTGAATTTTGAAATAAAAATATTTTCCAAGAGATCCCTAGCTATGGCTTGTTACCATGGCAACAGCCCTATTTGTCTGAGAGCTCTGCCCGCTGCCAATGGGAGCCCGAGCGGCGTCAACTAAACACACGAATACATCAAAGACAAATTCATATGCTCAATCTGATCAGCTCAATTAATGTAAGAACAGAAGCTGAAGGGGGTTAAAAGAGGGCATCCATTCAGGATAGATGAAGCCTCTTTTAGCAGAATATATACGCCGGCCTTTTGGGGGAGGAATTTAGCACACTGTCAAAAACATTATCAGAAAAGGAAAGTACTAGGCCTCCTACACCTAACAGATATGAAGCTGTCAGACAAAGAATAGCACTATTCATTAAATGACACTTATTTTCTCCCACTTTACAAGAATACAGTGAACAAAACAAGCAGGGGAGCAGCTGAGAGAGACACTTTTTTCTTTTCCTGGTGATGACAGACATGCAGCAATTATGGTGATAACTAAGGAATACTAAACAAGAAGCCAGGCTCCATTCTGTTTATCACCTAAAATTTTACGTTGCTAAATTTGCATGCGACTCTTAGTTTTGTTTTATTATTTATGTCTGGGACAAATTAGGTCCTTTTTGGGTTTTTTTGTTTTGTTTTGTTTGTTTTTTTAACGTGGTGCTTTCAGTTTGGCGAAGAACTGCCGCTAAACTCTACGCCCCCTCTCCCCTTTTTCTTGTTTAAATGGCCACATCGAGTTGAAGTGCTTTTGAAGTGAGAAAGTTTCAAAGCACAACAAAACTGCTGTTACCAGTGGGGAGGGTGGAGGGGGGAAAAGGAGCATTGGAGTAATGGCAGGTATTGTGTGCTATTTCTGCTGAACATAGCTTAGAAAGGCAGTTGGTGAAAATCTCTGCTAATTCTCACTTTGACTTGCAGAACCTGGTGGGGCTTTGCCACTTATTTTTAGTGTTGTTATTTGCAGGGCCCCATAAAGTTTGTAGGTGTTAGCTAAGTTTGTTTTACAGCAGATGGAAGCGAGTGGGGAAGTCCCAGCAAGGCTACTGGCTTTTAAGGATCTGGTGCTTAAGCCATGATGATCTGATTTAAGGCCTATTATCAATAGTCTGCTACTTTTATCTGCATGATCATGGCCTGATTGATACTGACTTGGTAGCCATGTACTCCATAATACGCTGTCAGGCAATGCTGACAGCTGCAATGAAAGAACAATAAGTGTGGGGCAGCAGTAATGTAAAGGTCCAGCCAAGCTGTATGAAAACTGATAGCTGTGATATTGGCTCCTATGTTACCCCAGCCCCTCTGAGAATTTCTCGGTGAGTGAATTAAAATGGTCTCCTGATACATGGAGAGAGGGTGGTGGTGGGGAAAACCTTCACTTAAAAATCCTGCTGATGGAGGAAAACCTTGCAATAAAGTCGATGGGTAGGAACAAACTTACTTCCAAAAAAAAAAAACCCACAACAAAAATCAAGAAACGTTTATTCTCTGAAAAAAAATAAAATAAAATAATGGGTGCACAAAAATTGCAGTAGGTGTTTATATACTGATATACATGAGACATGATATGACTGAATCTATTGCAGTGCTTTAAGTGTCTTGGTAAGATATCTTTTAGTGTTCCAGCTAAGTTTTTGAGCAACCTTTGAATTCCCCTTTATTTCCACAGGTGTTAGTTGTAGTGCAGCAAGAAACCTACAGTTTACAATGATTAAAGCTCCCTGATCTTACAGACTAATACTCCTAAGATGACTTGAACTGGGCCTTTATTTCAGCTAAGGCATGTGGTCTACTGAGTTCACTGGATTTTTGTTCCATGTTGTGAACATACGTAGATGTTCACAGTTAAATTGGTGGAAGCCTCATCCCTGGAGCTTTTTAAGGCCAGGCTGGATGTGGCTCTTAACAACCTGACCTAGTGTGAGGTGTCCCTGCCCATGGCAGGGGGTTTGGAACTGGGTGATCCTTGAGGAACCCCAATTCTGTGATTCTATGAATTAAAGAAACCATTACATGAAACTAAAGAAATTATTAAAATGAGAATAAAGCAAGCAGTATGTAAGTCCACAGCAGAGTATTGTGTTCCTCTGCCTTTGGTTTCTTGCACTTTTATGGTGACAAATGTTTCAAGAAACTGTAGGCCAAACCACAATATCTATCTTGTAAAGACCTTAGAAAAGTGTGTTTTCTTACATTCTCTCCTTACCAAATATGTAAACAAGTGTCAAAATTGAAATATAAATATACACATTTGCATTTTGTTGATTATTTGTTTAGGAACATATAGAAACGATGAAGCCTCTACCAAGTTCAAGTCCCAGTTGTGTGAAGGATAAAACCCAGGTTCCTTGTCTTGAATACATGATGGTTCCTGTTATCAATAGGTACAATGAAAAGAAGTGTGTCAGAGAACTTCACTTCTTTAGCAGTATATTTAGTTATTGTAATATAGGTGAGGTGGATTGCAAACTGGCTCCACAGCAGAGCTCAGAGGGTTGTCAGCAGTGGCACAGAGTCACCTTGGAGGCTTGTGGCCAGTGCTGTCCCCCAGGGATCAGTGCTGGTCCAGCTTTGTTCAATATCTTTATCAAGGACCTGGCTGAGGGCATTGAGAGTCCCCTCAGCAAGTTCTGATGATACAAATCTGGGGGGGGTTGGCTGACACCCCTCAAGCTGTGCAGCATCCAACGTGACCTGGACAGGCTGAGAGCTGGCTGCAGGCAAACCTCATGGAGTTTAATAAGGACAAGGTCAGGGTCCTGCATCTGGGGAGGAAGAACAACAGGCACCAGGACAGGTTAGAGGCTGCCCTGCTGGAGAGCAGCTCCACAGAGAAAGACCTTGGAGTGCTGGTGGGCAGCAAGTTCTGCATGGCACAACAATGTGCTCTGGTGGCCAAGAGAGCCAAGGGGAGCCTGGGGTGCAGCAAGAAAGGTGTCCAGCAGGGCTAGGGAAGTTCTTCTGCCTCTCTGCTCTGCCCTGCTCAGACCACCCCTGCAATCCTGTGTCCAGTTCTGGGCTCCCCAGTTCCAGAGTGACAGAGACCTGCTGGAGAGAGTCCAAGGCAGAGCCAGGAGGATGATTTGGGGACTTGAGCATCTCCCCTGGGAAGAGAGCCTGAGAGCCCTGGGGCTGTTTAGTGTGGAGAAGAGAAGGCTGAGAGGGATCTGATCAATGTCTATCAATAGCTGAGGGGTGGGTGTCAAGGGGAGGGGGCCAGGCTCTTTTGGGTGGTTCCCAGGGATAAGCCAAGGAACAATGGTTCAGACTTGAACAGAGATTTCAGCTGAACATGAGGAGAAACTTCTTGACAGTGAGGGTGACAGAGCCCTGGAGCAGGCTGCCCAGGGGGGCTGTGGAGTCTCCTTCTCTGGAGCCTTTCAAACCCCACCTGGATGCATTCCTGTGCAGACTACCCTCAGTGATCCTGCTCTGGCAGGGGGGTTGGACCTGATGATCTCTGGAGGTCCCTTCCAACCTCTGATATACTGTGAGGCTGTGAGACTGTGATATCTTTTTGTGGTAACTGGCCTCAGAAAAGCATTACTTCTACAAAAAATTTAAAGCATTTATAATTTCTTCATAGATCTGTCCATCTTTGAAGAAAAAGAAAAAGAAAAAAGCAAGCTTCTTCATGTGATGTCCTTTAAATATTTCCTAGTCTTGATACAACATATTGTTCTTTTTGCTGTTACTGAGAATTAATGTGTTTCTTCGTGTTCATGTGCAATGAACTGGAAGAGGAATAAGTTCTTCACCATGAGGGTGGTGAGACACTGGAGCAGGTTGCCCAGGGAGGTAGCCTGGTGGAAGCCTCATCCCTGGATGTTTTTAAGGCCAGGATGGATGTTGCTCTGGGTAACCTATCTAGTGGAAAGAGAGGTTGCAACTGGATGATCCTTGAGGTCCCTTCCAACCCTGACATTTCTGTGACTTCATGGAGCATTGACCAACCTGCACTAACCCCTAATGCGACCATTTTGCTCTTTGCTCTGGCCACCTTGCATTTTGTATGCACTGTGGATAATGTGCATATTTACTGTTAGCTTGGGGCAGTTTGTGTGCCATTACCAACACCTTGAGGTCTAGGAGACACCACTTTAGAAGTGTAGAGGATGTCAGAAGTTTGTGACTTTGTGCTAATCCACTCTATGAACACTGTAAAGCATAGGGTTTACAGTATAATGTTATATAACATTTACATACTCCTGGTGATGTTCAAAGATACTTTATATGCCAACATGCAAGAAGTCCAAAGGAAGGATTAAAAAGTGGAGCATTTCCAAGACTATGACCACAGATGTAATCTGCTGATCAATGACACCATAAGGCCAGCTCCCTCTGTCCTTAATCATGAAATTGGGTTCTTTGTCTAGAGTATGATTAGTTGAATGAGGAAGGCAAATGGAATGATTTGACTTAAATGCTGCAATGGTGGTCTTTCTTCTACTTTGGATAATCAGTATGCAGCACTCAAGTTTCTAAAACAATAAGCTGCTTTTATATTACTGCCATTGGGAAAAGCATATGCTCCTATCAGCTCCTTCCTTTTTCTGTAGGTGTGGGTTAAAATGTCTAAACTTGGTAATATAACAAAAAAAAAAAAAAAAAAAAAGGGAAAAAAAAAAAGCCCTCAGTTCTAGCCTGATACCTTGCACAATATGCCAGGAATCAGCCTCAAGCAAATTTTAACATTCACATTATAACCCTCTGAAAGTAGGGATGTATAATGGGAACACTGACAGACCCTGAATGACACTTACATTGACAGACAGTAGCACCACTAGGCACCCATAATTAGATCTTTTGTGTGCTTGCAGTTAGCTAAAACATGCTCCCTATTTTATCAGGAAAAAAAAACTATTTCAAAATTAATTATCAAAAGGTAAGTTTGTGTGCTGATGATGGAACCAAAAAGGAATGTAACAATAAGGTTCTGAGGTTTTAATTCACAATGATGACCTCTGTCAGGTTTTCATTTAAAGGTACCCCATTGACTAAAGGTTTCATTCAGAGATACCCATCTGACACAACTCATCCATATAATGAATTTACCTTTTTCGGAGCATGGGCTTTACTTTGTTGTTCTTGTTGGTGTTGTTGTTGAATAGATGATACTCAGCACAGGGTTTTATGGAGTTTATTAGACACTGTACCAAGTGGTTAGCTTAGTAAGGTACCGGTGCATATCTTTGTATAAGTTCCTAATGGTAGTTTTGGCTTCTTTGCATTGCTGAGCACTCTGACATCTGCACAGGTTTGCAGTGAAATGCTGTGTGAGTTGAGCTGTGAGCTGGGTTATTTTCTGCACAGTTGTTGCACCATTCATCTGTCATGCTCTTGGTTTCTTGAAAAATAGGAAAGCTTCTGCAATACATTTACTAACTACAATTACTCTTATTCCAGAAGAAAAATTCAGACTGGGATTATCTGCCTTTGGAGGGGAGCAAGAAGCAAGTTTCCCAATTCTTGTGTTTAGCCAGTTGTTTTTCAGGGTGTTCCCTGTAATACAGGCAAGCTCAGGATGTCTTCTGAAGAGCACAGCTCAAAACAGAAGGCAGAGTTTTGAATTCCTGTGTTGTGCACAAGAAATAAGTATTTGCTATTTTGGGATGATAAAAATTAATGACAGGTCAAGAAAGTGTTGTGTTACATATAAGATGCAATGACATAAACTTACTGCACACTGGAGGTCACCCTTGCTACTCCAAATTTTTTTATGTTTTCCTAAAAAAAAAAAAAAAAAAAAGGAGAAGAAGAAAAGAAGAAGAAAAGCAAGCAGCCCATACCTTTTACTAAGCATGCTGTGCTTTTCTAATGACTTCCAGCAATAAAACAAGTGTTATGTTTGGGGTTGTGTTAACTCTTTAATTGGTTAAACACAGTCATGGACCTGTGGAAAAACTTCCCAAGTGTGTGTTTGTCTAAAGTCCCACGAGGACTCTGTTGCAATCTCTGCTACTGGCACTTGCTTTTAGCACTCTCCAGGAAAGCCATTTTAAAGCTGCTTGTAGGACATCTAGCTGAATTGCCAGTACTTTGCTAGATTGCCACAAGGACCCAACCATAGCTGTATACAAGTGTTAAATTACTATCAAAATAACTGTCCTGTCCTTAGGTAGGTGTAATTACATATTTTAGAATCACAGAATTGTCAGGGTTGGAAGGGACCTCAAGGGTCATCTAGTTCCAACACTCCCCCTGCCATGGGCAGGGATACCTCATCCTAGATCAGGTTGCTCAGAGCCCCATCCAGCCTGGCCTTTTACTCAGTTAGTGAGCATACTGTTGATTAGCATAGGAACAAAGCTGAAAGGTGTGGAGAGAGCCTGTCCACTATAGCCATAGGAGTCTCAGAGTAGTTTAAAATTAAGTAAGCTACCTAAAAATTTCCAGTCTTTTCTGTGTGAGCAGTCCTTCTGGTAGATCAGGATGGAAGTGGCACGTTCTCCAGGTTACAGGCAAGCAAGGTCTTAAATTGAAGAGCTGCCTTCTACAGGATTTGAGCAGAAAGAAAAATATTCTCTTTGACAGTTTCAGCACTCACGGAAAGATCTAAAATCCTGGAAAGTCCAGCTTTCTGGTTTCTAACAAATATCAGGCTATCAGGTAGTGATAGGACTAGGGGGAATGGACCAAAGCTGGAAGTGGGGAGATTCAGGCTGGATGTGAGGAAGAAGTTCTTCCCCATGAGTGGTGAGAGCCTGGAAAGGGTTGTGCAGGGAGGTGGTTGAGGCTCCATCCCTGGAGGTGTTTGCAGCCAGGCTGCATGAGGCTCTGTCCAGCCTGATGTGGTGTGAGGTGTCCCTGGCCATGGCAGGGGGGTTGGAACTGGATGATCCGTGTGGTCCCTTCCAACCCTGACTGATTCTATGATTCTATGATACAAATATTTGCCACTAAAACATTGTGTATCACCTTCCACTAGAGGAAATACAACACTCAACAAATACTACTTGACAAAAAGCCCTAAAACTTTGTGACATTCTCTGGTGGTGTGCGTGGCAAGTGTTTTCACTTCAGAGAGTGAGACACATAAGGCCAAAATGAGATTCCTCCACAGCCTTGAGTGTGCATGGGACAACCCACCTGGCCCCACAACATCAGAGCTGCTTCACTGAATCAGAACTTGCCACCAGCATCCAGTCTCTAACAGAATCTCATTCCAGTGACTTCAGAGGATGCTGTGATAGGTTTTCTAAGTAACTGATCTAATGATTGTGAGGTTCAAGATTATGACCCAGGTTTTGGGGCTTGCTGGCCTGTGCTTATGAACAGGAGTAATTGACTTTCTTCAGGGAGCCATCTGTGGCTCTCCCAAGTTCTGTCTTTTCATAGATGAAATTAATTTTTTGTCAGGGAGAAGTGTTTGCCATAATAAAAGACACATTGCAAGTGTATTGCTAATATATTGGGAAATGCGCTTTGTCTGGAACAAATACTGTGGTTTTTAAACAAAATCATCAAAGTTTTAGGTTCTTTGTTAGAAGGTGGGGACACAGTTGTCTTGCCTTCCTCTAAACCTCATCCTTGGTTGGATACACTCAAAGAATTAGTCACTTTTTTCTGCACTATCAAATTAGCATATCTCCCAGTACCTGTAGTGCAGTAGCTGTGTAGCACCACTCCTCTCCATGGTTTTTAAATCTCAGAGGAAGCAGCTCATAGTCACTACAAACAGTCAGTTCTGGAGCCCCTATTACAAGAGGGATCTGGACATGCTGGAAGGTGTCCAGAGAAGGGCCACCAGGATGAGCAGAGGGCTGGAGCTGCTCTGCTATGAGGACAGACTGAGAGAGTTGGGGCTGTGCAGTCTGGAGAAGAGAAGGCTCTGAGGTGACCTTCTTGTGACCTTCCAGGATCTGAAGGGGGCTCCAAGAAAGCTGGGGAGGGACTTTTTAGGCTCTCAGGTAGTGACAGGACTGGGGGGAATGGAATAAAGCTGGAAGTGGGGAGATTCAGACTGGATGTGAGGAAGAAGTTCTTCCCCATGAGAGTGGTGAGAGCCTGGAATGGGTTGTGCAGAGAGGTGGTTGAGGCTCCATCCCTGGAGGTGTTTGCAGCCAGGCTGGATGAGGCTCTGGCCAGCCTGATCTGGTGTGAGGTGTCCCTGGGCATGGCAGGGGGGTTGGAACTGGATGAGCCTTGAGGTCCCTTCCAACCCTGACTGATTCTATGACTCCGTGATTTCCTGAGTCTCTGGTAGGGCTAGCCATCAACAAAATATTCCCTGCTCCCTTCCTGCATCCAACCCCCTAAAAGCTCTTTTCTCTTGCTTTTCAGAAAAAGCATTCAGAAAGAGCTATCATTATACCAGTGCCACCAGTTAGTGTTCTCTAGACTGCAACCCAAACCTGAAAAGATACTTGCCCACAAGGAACTTCCAGTGTAAACAAAGCATGTCTTATAAACTGATCTACAATAAAGGTAGTCATGTGTCTTTCCTAGCACATGTTAGCTCAGGATCCTGTGGACTTTCCAGGTGGAGATATTTAATCACTCAACACCTGTCATCCAGACTTTTCACGCTGCTCCACATGATGCTTCCACTTTGCAACAGTGTCTGTCTGAAGGGATGTGTAGGAGCTGAGTATCCCAGCTCTGTGCTCTTCCATAGTGCTAGATGGGGTCTTAGCAGTCACCTTCACTGGGAAGAACAACTAGAGAAAAACAGGCCAAGGGATCAAAGTAGACCCAAAGTATTGATTTGTTCTTCATTTGCCACCGTTCTACCTGAAAATCTACATAAGATTAAAGAGGCCAAAGGGTTATTTCCTCAAACTTTGGGTAATTGCAGCAGGAAACCTCTTCCTGTTACACCTTCCACTCTGCTATGCATTTCAAGAATCAAGAATCAAGAATCAAGAAGGTTGGAAGAGACCTCAAGGATCATCGAGTCCAACCTGTCACCCTACACCTCATGCCTATCTAAACCATGGCACCAAGTGCCACGTCCAATCCCCTCTTGAACACCTCCAGGGATGGTGACTCCACCACCTCCCTGGGCAGCCCATTCCAATGGCCAACCACTCTCTCTGTGAAGAACTTTCTCCTCACCTCCAGCCTAAACCTCCCCTGGCACAGCTTGAGACTGTGTCCTCTTGTTCTGATGCTGGTTGCCTGGGAGAAGAGACCAAACCCCTCCTGGCTACAACCTCCCTTCAGGTAGTTGTAGAGAGCAATGAGGTCTCCCTTGAGCCTTCTCTTCTCCAGACTAAACAGTCCCAGCTCCCTCAGCCTCTCCTCATAGGGCTTGTGCTCAAGGCCTCTCACCAGCCTCATTGCTTTCTCTCAAACTGTATTTCTCCCACCAGTTGCCTAAATTCAATTTCTGAGATACCACCCTACCTCTTGTAGTTTCTGAAACAATTATTTGTGTGTTTGAGTTGCCTTTTCTCATCAAAGTGCTTTTCCCTACCAAAATCCAATAGTGTTTACTCCTTAGAGGTTCTTAATGGGTAGCACCACCAAACTCTAAGGAATCTGGCTTGTCTGTCAGTGGCAAAACCAAACCCAAACCCATCCTGAGAAGTGAACTTTGGGTTACAGAATCCCTCTGGAATGTTGGAACCACCAGCATGCAAGAGATAAAACTTTCAGTGCAGGACAGAATGACAAAGACAGGATAATCTGAATTAACTCCCCCCCCAAAAGGTGTGACCATCCCTTCTCAATATATGTAGACAGGAGCTGGAAGCAGAAGAAACCTGGAGCTGTAGAGGGACTTCAAGCACACAATACAATTATTTTATGTAAGACTTGTAATACTATTACCTGCAGCTGTCAGTGTACAAGCAGTGTAAGGAAAATATTTGGGGGGGCTTTCTGCTAACACAGTTAGTATTCAGTAAAATACGAATTTTATGGTCCTGGAGGATGAAACTGGTCTAGGTTTTGTAGCTGATGTGCTACTGCAAAATACTGTAAACATGGTTGTGCTAAGAAAGTCAAAGTTTTTAGCCTGATTTTATTCTATTGGGATGGAACAATAAAAGTCACCATCCTGAAAGAGGCCTGTAAGTGTTAGGTAGCATTATCATCACCAATTAGTGAAAGATGCCTTTCCAGTAGCTTCAACTGAACAGATAATGAAGAGGTGGAAGATGGGAGGAGAATTTGTCATTGACTGAGAAACAGGAATGCACTCCCTCCCACCAGTTCCCCAAACAAGGACTTCTTTTTTATTTGTTGTTGTTGTTGTTATTATTATTAATAATAATTATAATAATATAATATAATATATAATTATAAAATATAATAATAATAATAATAATAATAATAATAATAATAATAATAATAATAATAATAATAATAATAATAATAATAATAATGCCCTGGCAGCATGCCAACATGAGCAAGTCATCCTCCAGCTGCCAATTAAAGAAGTCCAGCCCATTTCCTTGCCAAAACCAAATTGTGGCCCAGTAAAAGTACTCACAGTACAAACTCTGTCATTGGAAGAGTCCTGAGACTGTTGAGAATAATTGTTTTTTTTCCCTTGGCTTGAACCAACCAGCCAACAAACAATCACAACTCCAAAAAGTGCATTATGAGGGTGAGATTGCATAAGTTCTATAGAAATGTGGTATCTCAGTGTATGGATTTAAATTATCCAGCAGTACAATTTTCAGTCTGACTTCTTTAATACTGTGTAGGCATTGGAGTCACTGAGTCATACCTAAAACCAAAGTGAAATCTGTGGCTGAGGGGAATCCCTTGGAGTTCAATAAGGCAAACTCTAAGGTTCTGCATCTAGGTCAGGGCAATCCTAGATGTCAGTCCAGGCTGGGGGATGAAGAGATTGAGAGCAGCAATGCAGAAAAGGACTTGGGGGTGCTGGAGGATGAGAAGCTAGACAGGAGCCAGCAATGGGCACTTGCAGCCCAGAAGGCCAAGGGCAGCCTGGGGTTGTTCAGCCTGGAGAAGAGAAGACTCCAGGGAGATCTAACAGCCACCTTCCAGTACCTGAAGCGGCTACAAGAAGGCTGCAGAGGGACTGTTTACAAAGGCTGCAGTGGCAGGACCAGGGGCAATGGTTTGAAAAGAGAGCAGAACATATTTAGATTGGATGTGAGGAACAAGTTCTGAGGGTGCTAGAGCACTGCAACAGGTTGCCCAAGGAGGTAGTTGAGGCTCAATACCTGGAGATTTTCAGGGTGAGTCTGGACAGGGCTCTGAGCAACCTGATGTATTGGAGGACATCCCTGCTAACTGCAGGGGGGTTGGACTAGATGACCTTTGGAGGTCCCTTCCAACCCAAGCCATTCTATGATGCTAAAAGTGACACAGCTAAAGAAACAGTCACACAAACACAGACACACAAATCCGTCAACAGACACACAAAATCAGCAAGATCAGTGGAAGAATCAGTAGTGTGCCCATAATACTGGAAAATACATTAGAGTTTAATTGTTGCAGATTTGTGGGGAAAAAGACAATATTCAGATTCTTCATGTTCCATGACAATGTGATCTCTCAAGAAAACTTCTCAGATACTTCTCTTAAATAGGACTTATTGCATCACAGCAAGAAATAATTGGAAAACCAGAGTTAGATCAATACCAGTTCTGGCTTTTTTATGATTATGAGGAAAAATGAAAGCTTAAAGTTATTTATTTCTTATGATGCTTGTCATTTTATGATGCACAGCTCATTAAAAGGCCACAGATGACCTCACATCCTGTCTTAGTTATTGACATCAAATCTGGTTTTAGCTATTTTGAGTTCTTCCTTCACACCAAGACAAAAAACATTTCAGCCAGCATTTGAGTTATTTCCAGTCTTTATAATCCACAATTCAAACTATGTTTTCCTCACTGATGAATTGTCATAATTAGAAGTAAAACTTTTTATCTAAGTAGACAATAACTCCCTTGCAACAGAATGGAGCTGGTCCATGAATTTAAGATGAGAGAAACTATGGTGACAAATGGCAGGAAATAAGTTAAAATTCTGCTGAATGAAGAAACTCATAAGGTAACAAGGATGCTTAATAATGGTGGAATTCAGTCTTTCTGGCAACCTGTGTGGTTATTTTTGCAAAAGAGTCTTGATGGACACATAAAAACAGGAAGGAATTAAGTGTGACTAAAAAGCTGTTGTCACTGTCAGTCATGCCAGCTTATTACATCACATTTATCCAAAATGCTGGAGATGTAAAGCAGTGGTACAGGTTACATTTAGAATCATAGAATTGTCAGGGTTGGAAGGAACCCCAAGGCTCATCCAGTTCCAACCCCCCTGCCATGGGCAGGGACACCTCACACCACAGCAGGTTGCTCACAGCCACATCCAGCCTGGCTGCAAAAACCTCCAGGGATGAGGCTTCCACCACCTCCCTGGGCAACCTGTGCCAGTCTCTCACCACCCTCATGGTGTAAAACTTCTTCCTGACATCCAATCTGAATCTCCCCACTTCTAGTTTTATTCCATTTTCCCCAGTCCTACCACTGCCTGACACCCTAAAAAGTCCCTCCCCAGCTTTCTTGTGGCCCCCTTCAGACAGTGGAAGGCCACAGTAAGGTCTCCTGGGAGCCTTCTCCTCTCCAGACTGAACAGCCCCCAGTCTCTCAGTCTTAGGTTGATCTGTCTGTAAATTTCACAGCACATGCTTCAGGATTTTTTTTCCCTCTTTTCACATGTTTACACCTTATCCATAACATCATGACTGCAAAACCACAGTATGTAAAGAAAATGTTCGGGCAGTACATTTGAGGCCACAGAGTCCTCATAGAATCACAGAATGGCCTGGGTTGGAAGGGATCTTAAAGATCATCTAGTTTCAAACCCTGCTAGACACCTCCTATTGGATTAGGTTTCTCAAAGCCCTGTCCAGCTTAGCTTTGAACAACTTGGAACCTCCACAACCTCCCTGGGCAACCTCTCACAGTGCCTCACCACCACCTCATGGCATGGAATTTCTTCCCATGTATTCCTTATGTATTCTTCTAATTCTTCTTGCATATCTTAGATCTTCACAGAAACAATTTTTTGTTTCTCTAAATTACTCCAGTGTAAGGCAAAGCTAACATTTCTCTTCCAAATACGCTGTTTGTAAGTATCCTTATTGCCTGATGCTTCTCTTTGGAATCATAGAATTATAGAACCATAGAATGGTGTGGGTTGGAAGGCACCTCCAAAGGTCACCCAGTCCAACACCCTCTGCAGTCAGCAGGGACATCGTCAACTAGATCAGGCTGCTCAGAGCCATGTTGAACCTCACTTTGAATATCTCCAGGGATGAGACCCCAACCACCTCCCTGGGCAACCTGTTCCAGGCTACCACCACCCTCATAGTCAAGAACCTCTTCTTAATATCCCATCCAATTTGCTATTCTCTAGTTTGAAGCTATTGCCTCTTGTCCTGTCCCTGCAGGCCTTTGCAAACAGTCCCTCTCCAGCCTTCTTGTAGCCCCCTTCAGGTACTGGAAGGTTGCTCTTAGGTTTCCCTGGACCTTCCTCTTCTTCAGGCTGAACACCCCCAGCTCCCTCAGCCTGTCCTCACAGCAGAGCTGCTCCAACCCCCTGATCATTTTCATGACCCTCCTCTGCACCCTCTCCATCAGCTCCATGTCCTTCCTATATTGAGGGCTCCACACCTGGACTCAGTACTCCAGGTGAGGTCCCAGCAGAGCCAAGTGGCAGAATCCCCTCTGGATCTGCTGGCAATGCTGCTTTGGATGGAGCCCAGGCTGCCCTTGGCCTTCTGTGCTGCAAGCTCCCCCTGCCTGCTCCTGTCCAGCTTCTCACCCATCAGCACCCCCATGGCCTTTTCCTCAGGGCTGCTTTCTAACACCTCCTCTCCAGCCTGTATTGACAGTGAGGATTGTTCCAGCCCAGGTGCAGAACCCTGCACTTGCTCTTATTGAACCTCATGAGGTTCACCTGCGCCACCTCTCCAGCTCATCCAGATCCCTCTGGATGCTATCCTGTCCCTCTGGCATATCAACAGCCCCACTCAGCTGGGTGTCATCTGCAAATTTGCCTCATTTCTGCCAAGATTCTTCTAAGTTTCAGTTTGGAAAATTTTTATTTCCTTAACAGATGTGGGGTTTGACTTGGAAGTAAATGAGATTAAAGTATTACATCTATCTATCTGTCTAACAATTTACATATATGTTTATATGTACATATATATATATATGTAATCATATCTAAATCATACATATATGATAAAGCTCATGGCTTGAAAGCCAAAGCAGAACATTTTAGTACTATATCAGTCTGTGAAGCTAATAAAGAGTTGTTTCTCCTCTCATTCTTGCACAAGTGGAAATGTGGAATACCTAAATATATATAATTTATAACCTATAATACCATATATCTATAATATATGTTTGTTTTTATTAAAAACATATATGCTAGGCTCTGTAAATTTATGGAGCAAGATATATGTACTAACAAACATCAACAGTGCCTGTTAAACATAGAATTATGTCCAAGTATACATATTAATTATGGCAATATAGTGTCAAGAAGTGCTCTTTATACTTGGAGTGAGAGGATTTCTGATGGTCTCTAGCTCCTAAGGGAAGGCATTTTGCAGTCTCAGACTTGCCCGCAGAAAGCTTTTTTTCCCTTTTGTGAGAGCTTCTTTAGGTCAGAGGACTACTGTCTAGCTTTAGTCAGTCTTTTAGGTGAGCTGCTGAAATCTTTTTTTTAATATTTGAACAGACTTTCAGCATCACTTAAACTCTAGGGGAAGCCACTGTGGCAAGTGGAGATGTTCAGAGGTATGAATACACCAGTTGAGAAACCTAATGCTAAGAATGCATATCTTGTTAAGGAAAAATGCACTGTGCTTGCCAGTTTTAAGAATGGAAATGTTGTCTCCAATTATTGTGTACAGCCCAGCCAAGAAGTAGACATAATGAGGCTAAGACATCACTCATTCATCCATTTTTGGATAGCCCTGGTCTGACCTCATGGCTGACCCTGCTTTGAGGGGCAGGTTGGACTAGAGACCTCCTAAAGTCCCTTCAAACCTGAGTTTTCCCATGATCTTGTGACTGTCTACCAGGGTTGGAAGAAGTTTCCTAAGCAACAAGAAATTGAAGGCATTAGAAATGGATGAAACTTAGTGCCAGGGGGAAAAAAAAGTATCCAAGAGTACTTCTCATCTGAATTGACCAATATCATGCATGCCTCCCTTAAAGGAAACATTGTGAACCCTTGGAAATGCTTTTTTTTTCCTCTGCTCATCTGTCATGCACTTCCTTCCCCTTCTTGCACCTCTTTCTTTCTGATCTGATTTCATCCATTGACTGGCAGGTAGGTGTTACTGATATGGCTGTAGGTGGTGATGGATAGGTACCACTGTGGCATCATCAATACATTGCTAGTCCACCCTTCTCTCATTGTTCTTCCAGATCATTCAATGGGTCCATGCAAAAATGAAAAGAAAGTTGTGGGGAAGCACACTGAGGAATGACTCACTCCAGTTTAGGAAGTTAACTGGGGGTTCATGTGTCTCTCTTAAGAGGCACAGCCACAGTCAGTAGCATTATGAACTATGACAATAGCATTAATGCTGTGGAGACATCTCAAGATTAAGATGAATGTCAACCCCTACCCATCTGTAGAGAAAATCACACAGCAGTGCCACTATCACCTCCACAGCCTATCCCATTTGTACTCAGAACACAGCATTGTTCATTAGATCCACTTCTTTTGGCTTTTCAGCAAGCTTTCTAGGAGTGTATTTGAGAAAGCAAATTTAGTCTTGAGCAATGGTTAAAAGGCTGCCCAGGGCAGTGGTGGAGACCCCATCCCTGGAGGGACTTGAAAGCTATGTAGATGTGATGCTGAGGGGAGTGGTTCAGTGGTGACTTGGCGGTCTGAAAGGTCTTTTTCAACCAAAATAGTTCTATGATTCTACAAATGAGTGTAATCAAAGTGCAGTTTTGCCCAACTTTCATTCTTTCATTCCTTCAGTTATGGGCTCCCCAATTCAGGAGGGACAGGGATCTGCTGGAGAGAGTCCAAGGGAGGGCTATGAGGATGCTGAAGGGCCTGGAACACTGCCTGGGGAGGAGAGGCTGAGAGACCTGGGGGTGGTTAGTCTAGAGAAGACTGAGAGGGGATTTAATGAATGTTTATAAATATCTGAGGGCTGGGGGTCAAGAGGGAGGGGACAGCCTCTGCTCAGTTGCACCCTGAATAGGACAAAGGGCATTGGATATAAGCACAGGAGGTTCCACCTCAACATGAGGAGGAACTTCTTCACTGTGAGGGTCACAGAGCACTGGAAGAGGCTGCCCAGAGAGGTTGTGGAGTCTCCTTCTCTGGAGCCAGTCCATCTGGATGCATTCTTGTGCAACCTGCAAATCCAGAGGTGTTGGACTCAATGGTGTCCTGAGGTCCCTTTCAACCCCTAACATACTGTGATCCTCTGATCACAGTGCCACAAGTCAATCTTCTTAGAATCATAGAATCGACCAGGTTGGAAGAGACCTCCAAGCTCATCTGGTCCAACCTATCACCCAGCCCTAAGCAATCAACCAGACCATGGCACTAAGTGCCTCATCCAGGCTCCTCTTGAACGTCTCCAGCGATGGCGACTCCACCACCTCTCTGGGCAGCTAGACTATCCCAATCCAGTCAGAAATGTCAGAGGAAAAGGTGTCTGCAAACAGTTATTATTAACCTGCCTGCACAACACAGAAATATTTTGGGATGCATGAGACTGTCTTGAATCATGACAACAAGTTCAAACAGCCTCCACAGGAATCAGCAACTTGAAATAGCTGTAATTTTAGCACAGAAGAGGAAATTTGCCATGAAGTACATAAAAGGATACTGTTTGTGTGTCTTACCAAAGGAAATGTCTGGTCTGCTGTGGACAAAAGACCCCTACATGTGCCAGCAGCTTTTGTTTGAGTAGGGTAAGCAACAACTTCACTTTTTCTGCCACAAACTCTTCTACAGAGTTGAGAGATTAATTAATCTCAAATGTTTATCTGCAGTGAGAAAGGCTGGAAGTTAAGTGCAATATCTTTGGGATTGTGGAGAAGAAATCAGAAGAAAATTTAATGATGTGGACTGTCTCAGATCCACTTTCCCTTGCTGTCAGGAGTGGACAGTGCTGCAGATGGGACACCAGTGGAAATTTTTCCCTTTCAACTAACTTTCCCTTCCCCCTTTTCCCTGTTCAACTTGGTGAAGGGTCCTTCAGTTTTATATTGTGTATTTAACATCAATATTAGTAACACTATTTCTTACATGTAATGTGATCTAGGTGATGAAGCTTGTGCAATGTGACCTTTAAAGGTCGCTTGAACCCCAAAAAGTCTGTGGTTAACATCTCAAGTGAATGACCCTGCATGTACCCTGGAAGTTCTGATGTGTTTAGATCTCAGGTTGAGATTCATTTCTGGTGCAGGGTCCTTTGAGAACAAATTGTGAGCTGTCTTGTTTGTTCCTGGTTTGATCTCTTCTTTCTCCAGTGTTTTTACAACCCTTTACTGGTGCAGGGTTCAGGCATTTCGAAGCAGTCAGAATATGTTTTCCCTTAGCCTGTCTTGATGGGTGTTTACTTTTATTTCTTACCCCAAACCATATTGTCTTCTTCCTCCAGCCTCTGTAGAACGGTTGGTTGAATATCAAGCCCCTTTTTAAACCTCATGAAAGATATGAAAATATGTTGCTGCTCATCAGGAAGCAATGACTACATTATACAGACAAAGATGGATGCATAGCAAATATTCATAGAAGACAGCTGCAAGCTAAAAGATGTTACTCCCAGATCAAAAGTTTCTTGATTACATCACCGTAACCAAAAGATCAAAGATAATGTGATTTAATTTGATCACTGAGTCATCCAAATAAGCATGGAGCTCTACTGGCAGTTTTTCTGAGGTAGCAGATTGCAGTTGGTATTTAATCAGGAAAAGTATTTTCAAATAATGCTTATAATAACTTTCTCTCTCTTTTTTTTTTTTTTTAAATCCCTCCCTAAGTATTAAAATAATCTCTGTAGTTTCCTAGGGCTTGATGGAGTTTAGCCATTGGCATAATGGTGTTTTGCTGAGGCTGTTTCCAGGGTATTTGCAAGCACCTCGCTGGTGGTTGTAGGTGTGGTGAGTCACCCATTCAGCATGCAGCTCCCCTTCATTCATTCCCACGTTGTAGCCTCCCTGGTTTTTGCATAACCTATGCAGTGTTCTGTTGTCAGTCAGCCTTGGGTTTCTGCAGTAAAATCCCTGGATCTCTTTTGACATGAATGAATGCTGCCATTCATTCACATCGTGCAGGTATTCTTCCAGAGAGAGGATTGAGCAGTTGGCTTGTCATGTGCAAGAGTGGCAAGGTGTTGGAGACCAAGGATTTGTTATGTGTGTAAAAAAAGAGGTGGAGCAGAAGAAGGGAGCAGAGGAGTTAATTTCACAGAATCACAGAAACATTTAGATTGGAAAAGACCCTCAAGATCACCAAGCCCAACCCTCCTCTACAAGGTTCACCCCTAAACCGGATCCCCAAGCACCACATCCAAACCACCTTTAAACACATCTAGGGTTGGTGACTCCACCACCCCCTTGGGCAGCACATTCCAATGCCTGACCACTCTTGCCCTGAAAAAAGTTTTTCCTAATATGCAGTTTAAACCTACCCAGTTGTAGCTTGAGGCCATTCCCTCTTGTTCTATCACTAATTGTCTGTGAGAAGAGACCAGCACCAGCCTCTCTCCAGTCTCCTTTCAGGTAGTTGTAGACAGCAGTGAGGCTTCCCCTCAGTCTCCTCTTTTCCAAACTAAACAGCCCCAGCTTCTTCACCTAAAGGATCTGTGAGGGGCAAGAAGATGGGGCCAGACTCTTCTCAGTGGTGCCCAGGGACAGGACAAGAGGCAATGGACACAAACTGGAACCCAGAAGATTCCACCTGACCATGAGGAGAAACTTCTTTAGTGCGAGACTGCCAGAGCTGTGGAGCAGGCTGCCCATAGAGGTTGTGGAGTCTCCTTCTCTGGATAGATTTCAGCCCCCCCAGCCATTGTGATCCTGGGCAAGTTGCTGTGGGTGCCCCTGCTTTAGCAGGGACTGGATGATCAGGGTTGTTCGGTTTTGGGCTCCCCAGTTCAAGAGAGACAGAGACCTGCTGGAGAGAGTCCAAGGCAGAGCCAGGAGGATGATTTGGGGACTTGAGCATCTCCCCTGTGAAGAGAGCCTGAGAGCCCTGAGGCTGTTTAGTGTGGAGAAGAGAAGGCTGAGAGGGATCTGATCAATGTCTATCAATAGCTGAGGGGTGGGTGTCAAGGGGAGGGGGCCAGGCTCTTTTGGGTGGTTCCCAGGGATAAGACAAGGAACAATGGGTTCAAAGTTGAACAGAGGAGATTTCACCTCAGCATTAGGAGAAACTTCTTGACAGTGAGGGTGACAGAGCCCTGGAGCAGGCTGCCCAGGGTGGTTGTGGAGTCTCCTTCTCTGTAGACTTTCAAAGCTCACCTGGATGCATTCCTGTGCAGCTACCCTAAGTTACGCTGCTCTGGCAGGGGATTGGACCTGATGATCTCTGGAGGTCCCTTCCAACCTCTGATATACTGTGAGACTGTGATCTCCAGAGGCCCCTGTCCATCCCCACTGTGCTGAGATTCTGTGATCAGCAGTGGATTTTTCACCAGGCAGCAGACAAGGCAGAGCAAGCACAATCATTGTGCCATGCTCCTCTACAAGGGAAAGCAACCTTGGTTTGTCTATCATGTGTTCAGAAGTTGTGAAAACAGTGCTGTACACATTTACATCTTCTATTATTTGTTTCCTTTTGGAAGAAACAAAGATTCATGTTTGTTAACGATTTCAGTTCTTGAACAGCATCATCCTTGCTGCAGCTCTTACGACACCTACCATGAGCAGGTGTATTCAGCATGCCTCAGGTTCTGTCACGGCCTGCAAGCCCTTTAGGGGAATGCAGAGAGAGATCTTCAGGCAAAGGAGAATAAGAGAAACAAGAGTCTTCTAGGAGAGAACTGCTGGAACAGAGGAACTGATCCCAACCTGTTAGAGAGCAAGAAAGAGCTCGGTGTGCTGCTATCCATGGCCTGGAAAGCGGAGTCCTGCATTAGAAAGGATGAGAGTGTAAATGGGGTTCTACCAAACCCCCAAACTTTCTGTGTTTGGTGTTCCTACTGAACACAGAAGAGCACTGATGATCCCACAGGGCCTATTGTTTGAGCTTTAATATTCTCCATAAAATTTGCCTGATTTGCCAGCAACAAAATCTCTGCATCATCTGCTATGGTAAGGCAAGGAATTATCTCCTAGCTGATGGGAAGACCTTTGGTGTTTGTGAAAGCCTTTTCTGATGCATCATCTTCCAGCTTATCCCTTTAGTGAAATTTGCCATTACTGCAACTCATTGCTTATTGAAACATCAGATAAGGCCTAATTTAGAGCACCTCTCTGGTTGGCTGTCATTTTTAATTCTTCTAACTCTTTAAAACTGTCTAAAGCTCATCTCTGATTGTAGCTGAGTGCTGTGACTAAGCAAGATTTAAAAGTCTGGGAGAGGATCTTCCTTCATTTCAATACTTTTATTATGCTGTTAGTTGGAGGGTCTACCCAGACTTTATTGATACCTTCTAATTTAAGAATTTGCTTCTTCCATTTCCTTTGATCTCTAACTGTTTCAAAAAAAAAAAAAAAAAGAAAGAAAATTATGTAGTTTTCTTCTGTTTGGAGCTGCTGAGGAAAACCCTAAATAAAGATGCAGATAGATCAGTAGATAAAATTGCATAACTAATTAAATATAACTAATAAAGATATTCATAATTCTGATGCTAATATGTATCAACAGCTCTTGTTAGTGGTTAAGCACAAGGTCCTCCAATAAGTCCAACTGCTTCACCTTCTCTTTCTCCCAACAGCATCTCTGTTACAGTCTAAGGCTATGCTTAAATTTTAATTAGATCCTTCCAGAGAATTTGATTAAGGGGCTGGACAAATTTTTCTAAGAGGCTAAGCAAAAGTAAATAGTGATAAATTTATTCAATTTCATTGGCTTTGCACATTCCTATATAGTTTAGAAACACAAGTTTTCTTTCTGTTTCCTCTTGCTTGCTTGGCTGCTTTATCTCCTTTCTGACTTTCTGCTGGCTGAACTGACTTTTGCTGTGTCTGTGAGGTACAGGGAGGAGGGGAAGGAGAGAGAGGTGAAACAGTCTCCCTCTGGGCTGCCCAGGGGTGTGTGTGAGTGTGAATCATTCCAGGGGGGTACTTCTGATTGTTGTTGGGCATTACATATATGTGAATATATTTTCTACATGTCTTATTGCCCTTTATTATTTCACCTTTAGTCCATTTTGTAAACATAACTTGTAAATATATCCTCACTATCCATACAGGCTGGGGAGGAGGGGATAGAAAGCAGCTGTGAGGAAAAGGCCATGGGGGTGCTGATGGGTGAGAAGCTGGACAGGAGCAGGCAGTGTGAGCTTGCAGCACAGAAGGCCAAGGGCAGCCTGGGCTCCATCCAAAGCAGCATTGCCAGCAGATCCAGAGGGGATTCTGCCACTTGGCTCTGCTCTGGTGAGATCCCACCTGGAGCACTGTGTCCAGCTCTGGAGCCCTCGATATAGGAGGGACATGGAGCTGATGGAGAGGATCCAGAGGAGGGCCATGAAAATGATCAGGGGGTTGGAGCAGCTCTGCTGTGAGGACAGGCTGAGGGAGCTGGGGGTGTTCAGCCTGAAGAGGAGGCTCCAGGGAGACCTAAGAGCAACCTTCCAGTACCTGAAGAGGGCTACAAGAAAGATGGGGAGAGTCTGTTTGCACAGGCCTGCAGGGACAGGATGAGGGACAATGGCTTCAAACTAGGGTAGATTTAGATTGGATATCAGGAAGAAATTCTTTACTATGAGGGTGGTGGAAGACTGGAACAGGCTGCCCAGGGAGGTGGTTGAGGCTCCATCCCTGGAGATGTTCAAGGTGAGGCTCGATGAGACCCTGAACAAACTGATCTAATTGGGGATGTCCATGCTGACTGTGGGAAGGTTGGACTGGGTGACCTTTGGAGGTGGAGGTGATTAGGGAACTTGGGCATCTCCCCTGTGAAGAGAAACTGAGAGCCCTGGGGCTGTTTAGTGTGGAGAAGAGAAGGCTGAGAGGGATCTGATCAATGTCTATCAATAGCTGAGGGGTGGGTGTCAAGGGGAGGGGGCCAGGCTCTTTTGGGTGGTTCCCAGGGATAAGCCAAGGAACAATGGGTTCAAAGTTGACCAGAGAAGATTTCAGCTCACCATGAGGAGAAACTTCTTGACAGTGAGGGTGACAGAGCCCTGGAGCAGGCTGCCCAGGGGGTTTGTGGAGTCTCCTTCTCTGGAGACTTTCAAAGCCCACCTGGATGCATTCCTGTGCAGACTACCCTCAGTGATCCTGCTCTGGCAGGGGGGTTGGACCTGATGATTTCTTAGGTCCCTTCCAACCTCTAATATACTGTGAGACTGTGAGACTGTGCCTTCTGGCCTGGACCACTCTATGATTCTATGACTTTTGCTTCCAAGTTCTGTGTTTGTCTGGTAGATTTATTCTTGAGGTCAATCTCCATTCTAGGGCCGAATCTCTGATTTGTTGAGGGGGGTCCAAATCCAACCCACAACAGTCTCCCAGCACAACTGGATGGTAAAAAGAGGGTGGCAGAATCTCTGGTGCACTGAAGAACATTTAGATATCATGAACAACATCTGTGCAATGATTGTAATATGGTGAAGCTCCATGGCACTTGACTGTGGCCATGCAAATAGTATGTCACTGGGCAGGAACTGGCTGATAGCCAGGGCCAAAGAGTGGTGGTGAATGGACTCAACTCCAGATGGTGGCCAGTCACTTGTGAGTAGTGTTTCCCAGGGCTCAGCACTGGTGCTAGTTTCTCTTTATTATTTTTATCAGTGATCCAGAGAAGGGAATTGAGTGCACCCTCAGTAAATCTGCAGGTGACAAGAAGATTTGAAGGAATGTTGATCTGCTTGAGGGTAGGAAGGCTCAAGAGAAGATCCTGGCTGGGTCAATGAGCCAAGGCTGTATGAGATTCAACAAGGCCAAGTGCTGGATCCTGCTCTTGGGTCACAACAACCCCACGAATGCTCCAGGCTGAGACAGGAGTGTCTGGAAAATTCACACCAAAAATACTGATACTGAGCTCTGGTAAGACCCCACCTGGAGTACTGCTTCCAGTTCTGGAGCCTGTATTACAAGAGGGATATGGACATGCTGGAAGGTGTCCAGAGAAGGGCCACCAGGATGAGCAGAGGGCTGGAGATCCTCTGCTATGGAGACAGACTGAGAGAGTTGGGGCTGTTCAGTCTGGAGAAGAGAAGGCTCCGAGGTGACCTTCTTGTGGCCTTCCAGGATCTGAAGGGGGCTACAGGAAAGCTGGGGAGGGACTTTTTAGGCTATCAGGGAGTGACAGGACTGGGAGGAATGGACCAAAGCTGGAAGTGGGGAGATTCAGACTGGATGTGAGGAAGAAGTTCTTCCCCATGAGAGTGGTGAGAGCCTGGAATGGGTTGTGCAGAGAGGTGGTTGAGGCCCCATCCCTGGAGGTGTTTGCAGCCAGGCTGGATGAGGCTCTGGCCAGCCTGCTGTAGTGTGAGGTGTCCCTGCCCATGGCAGGGGAGTTGGAACTGGATGAGCCTTGTGGTCCCTTCCAATCCTGACTGATTCTATGATTCTCTTCTATGATTCAGTTTTGGGCCCCTCACTCCAAGAAAAACATTGAGGTGCTGGTGTGTGTGTCTAAGTGAAGGGCAACAGTGATGGTGAAGGGTCTGGAACACACATCATGAGGATATGTCTGTAGAAAAGGAGGCTGAGGAGAGACCTCCTGGCTCTCTACAGCTCCCCAAAAGGAGGTTGAAGCCAGGTGGAGGTCAGCCTCTTTTCCCAAGGAGCAAGTAATAAAACAAGAGGAAGCAGCCTTGAGCTGCCCAGGTTTAGGTTGGACATCAGAAGAAATTTCTTCCCTGGAAAGGTTCTCAAAGCCTGGCACAGGCTGCCCAGGGAGGTGGTTGAAGCCCCATCCCTGGAGGTGTTTCAAAGAGACAGAGACGTGGTGCTGAGGGACATGGTTTAGCCCCAGCCTTGGTGGAGTTAGGGACTGGTTGATCTTAAAGGGCTTTTCCAACCAAAACAATTCTGTGATTCTATAAAAGCACGAAGCAGGTAACACCTAATTTAAAGTGAGGACTGGATATTTGTTTTTCTGAATAATAAAAATGGGTTTCTTCCCTTTTGTTTTTTTTTTTTAATGGCATTGAGAGGTAATTTTTTTTGTGTAAATATATTGCCAGCTGCTTGTTTTCCTGTCTCCATGGATATTTACACTTGGAAGTTCAGCTTTCCTTCCAGTTGCTCTGCAGCTAACTCATGGTTTACATAGTCAGGACTATAAAGTAAGTGTTTTTCTGGGTAATTAGCTTGAACTAACCTATTTTTTTTCCAGTGATCTTGAACTTCACTTTTTTATTAAATGAAAAAATGAGGAACAATCCTCAACATTACAATACACCTTCTTACTAAAACTAAGATTTTTTTGAGCATTATTTTTTAACCTAAATGGCATGATAAAAGTCATTTTTTTTCAAATTCCCATTTGGCTTAAAATAATACTTTCATCACCCACCCCCCAATTATATATATATTATATTATTTTAAAAATATATCTATTTTAAATATATATTATGTATATATTTATTAAAAGTGTATAATTATATAATTTTACATATTTACCCCCAACTATATATATATTATATAATTTGAAAAGTGTATCTATTTTAAATATATATTATGTATATATTTATTTAAAATGTATAATTATATAATTTTACATATTTAACCCAGTTATGTATATCTTATTATATTATTTTAAAAATATATCTATTTTAAATATATATTATATGTATTTTTACATAAAATTTATGATTATATAATTTTACATATGTATATACTTTTATATAAAAATATAAGTACATAATTTTATATATTGTATCTATACTTATATATAATATTTTATGACAAAAATGCATAGTGTGTATATATATGTATATATCTATTTTGGTATATCTATTTCTAATATATATACTTTTATATATACTATATATTAATATAAATATATATTTATATATATTTTATGAATATATATACTATATATTCATAGTATATCTATACTATATAGTCATTTAAATATATATGCTAGATATTCACATATATTATATATAAATATATTTACATGTAATATTTTATATTTGTATAAATTTATATTTATTTTATATTTGTATAAATTTATATTTGTAAAATATGTATATTTCATATATACAGATTTATGCATATATACACGCTAATTTTTTAATATATATATTTATATTATTTATATATATAAATATATATATGTACATGCATTATATGCACTCTTTTCTAGGTAATACCTAAACTGTAAACTTTGATAAGTCATTAAGCAGTTGTCAGCAAAACAATGGATTTAATATTCTTTGTTTAAAAATATTCATCCCTGTTGTTGGATGAGACAGTGAGTTCAATCTTACCTATATCATATTTAATAAAGAACAATCCACAGCAGGAAGGGAGAAGGGGTGGGGGGAGAAAAAATGTCTTTATCCATAAGCAACCAGATGAGAAATGGATTTTTATTCAGTCAAATCCTTTTAGTCAATGAAACAGCACTTTCATGCATACTGCACTCAAGTGATAATTAATATAGTCTAATTCCAGACATGATGCCTGAATTGATGTACTGTCATCAATACCCCGTGTTAAAATCAAACCTTGACAGGGACTTAACACCCTGGAACAGGTCATCATATGATAATACTCTTTTTTTTTTTTTTTTCCTTTCTTTTCCTTCTCTCCTTTCCTTTCTGTATTTGTCTTCACCCAAGCAAAGTATTGCAAGTTGTGGGGGAGAAGAAGGGAAATAATTACAAATGAAGAGTGACGCAGGCTGTGAATAGAACATATGTTAGGCTAGGCAGAGGCATCAGTGAATTATATCATTTCATGATGAAGTGGCAGTGGGGCTGAACGGACCTATTTTAAACCTTGATGTATTTTATCTCTACTGTATTTGGACTGTCATCTTTGGAGGAAGACTTTGTGTAATTGAGAGTCAGCTCCAATCTGCATGACTCGAGCATGAGGCGTAAGCCAGACGAGCGGCGCTGTGGAAGAAAGGGAAGCATCTAATAAGGTATAAATGAGTAATAACCTTTATACCTCAGCCATTTAAATGTGTTTTATGAAATGAGGTGTTTAATAGTATTAATTTCACGGTGCTTTTATTAAGATAAACAAGGGCTGGAAATGCTTACAAATTTACTTAATTCTGCTGCGTTGTTTTAACCAAAGCTGCAGGTTTTGAGACATCCTTTGTCACGTAGAACAATTATAACACAACCAGTTCCTCCTTACATCCATTTTTAGTATTCCAATCTGCTTTTATTCTTGAAGTCAAGCTCCATCTTCATAGGGTGAGATGATAGTTTCATAGATATTTGTTAATCATGAGGTGAGTTTGTGCTGGTGACATCACTGTCTGTAATGTCATGAACATGAACACCTCTGAAAGAGTCCTCAAGGAGTCACTGTTTGTGTGTATTTGGAGTTCAGTGTGGTAAGAAAGATGCAAGGACAGTACGGTTTTTGCTTTTCAGCTATTGCACAGCCAGAATTGAGTGTATTGATAGTGTATCATGGAATTGGTTTGGTTGGGAAAGTTCTCCAAGGTCATCAAGGCCAATGATTAACCCAGCACTGCCAGGTCACCATTAAACCGTGTCCCTCAGCACCACATCTCCATAGACTGGGACTGCCCTTGATGACCCTTTTGGGGAAGAAATTGTTCCTCATGTCCAACTGAAACCTCCCCTGGGGCATCTTGAGGCTGTTTCTTCTTGTCCTTGGGAGAAGAGACTAACCCCCTCCTTGCTGCAACCTCTTCTCAGGGAGTTGTAGAGAGCATTGAGGCCTCCCCTCCTTTTCTCAGCCACTCTTCACAAGCCCTCCACACCCTTCTCCAGCTTCATTGCCCTTCTCTGGATGCACTCCAGCACCTCCATGTCCTTCTTGGAGTGAGGGTCCCAAAACTGAACCCTGGATTCCAGGTGTGGCCTCACCAGTGCCCAGAGTAAGTGAATGCCATGCAGCATCTCCAGCACAACTCAACTTGCATATTGCAGACTTACTTATTGGGAATTGGGGGATCACAGGGTTCTGGAAGAAGTTTGTCCTTAGAACCTGCACATAAAAAACGTGTTATGGTGTAAATTCTTTTAAATAACCTTCCTCATAGAGCAAAGCTTTCCTACCACTAGACTAGCGGTCTTCCTGTGGCAGCTTCTTGTACAGGTCACAGCTCTGACATGTTAAAGGAAGTATTTTACTTTAAAAGTCTGAAGGATCAGACCAAAGTGCTGGTGTTACTGGACTATCTTCTCTTTATTCCTTGCTTTTGCATTGTTTCATTAAGCTCGCCTCATGTTTCCCTTCACAGTCAGAGCTCTGTACAGCTAAATCCTTCTAGCAATCTGCAGATACTTTCCCTAGCAGTCAGTAATTATGTCCATTAACATTGTTACACTCTGTCCAGTATGAATAAGTAAGTTTCTTGTGAATAAAACAATATGGCATAAAAATCTTAGCATCCTCACATTCACTTACAGTGGTAAACTGCACAATGAACTACCCCAAGTACAAACAGGTAACTTCATTCCAGCACATGCTGGAGACCCAGGCTATGAAATGAAGCAGATGTAATGATGAGAAGCTTGCTTTGAAAAAAACCCCACCAAAACAGAGCATAAGGCTCCAAGTGAACAGCAGAAATGAGAGCTGAGGAACACTGATAGAAGTCATCAAGGCAACCAGAACCTAACACCTTCTTTTGGCATCACTTTTCTCTGCCCCATGCGCTGCTGGTGTTTCAGTTCCCTTCATTGCTAGTGAGCCTTTTGACTCCTTTTGCTCTCTACACTCTGATTTAACTACTATTTTAAGGCACTGGATATGGCTGTTGAATAGCTTTCTAGTAACTTCAGACTATATATGTATGCATATACACATGCACACACACACACACATGTATTTAAAGAAGGACAGCTGTCATAAAAAAGTTATCTGTTACCCAAAGACCAAATGTGTTGCTTTTGAACTGTGTTCATCTCTTTACATGGTTGCACTGTGAAAATTCACTTGAAGCTGACACTCTTCTTGCAAATCAAAAAGCAAGATGATTTCTGGATGAGGAGAAAAGAGTAACAAGAGCAGAATCTGCGAGATACAGGGACTAGGCAAACAAGGAATGGAATTTGGCTTTAAATTAGCAATAAACTTTTGTGTCTTTAGAGAAACTTTTCCAAACTACAGTTTACCAGCAGGCCAAGGGAGAAAATATCAATAAAGCTGTTAAAGTAGCAAATCTTGTGCACAAATAAATTCAAGGTAGGGCTAAAAAAATGCTAAGGGGCTTGTGAGGAGGAAAGGCTGAGAGCCCTGGGGCTGTTGAGCCTTGAGAAGAGCAGCCTGAGAGGGCTCTGATCAGTGCTCAGCAAGAGCTAAAGGGGTGCAGGGGGCAAGAGGCTGGGGGCAGACTCTGCTCAGTGGTGCCTAGGGACAGGAGAAGAGGCAAGTGGACACAAACCAGAACCTAGAAGGCTGCATCTGAAAAGGAGGAGAATCTTCTCTGGTGTGAGGGTGCTGGAGGCCTGGAGCAGGCTGCACAGAGAGGTTGTGGAGTCTCCTTCTCTGGAGAGATTCCAAACCCACCTGGACATTGTGATCCTGGGCAAGCTGCTGTGGGTGCCCTGCTTTAGCAGAGGGCTTGGAGTGGATGATCTCCAGAGGTCCCTTCCAACCTCCACCATGATGGGATTCTGGGATTCAATATGATGTAACATGAATCATTTGATCACACTGATGAATAATTTATTTATAGTATGAAATTTATGAATGAAATGTTAAATCTGAGTATCTTCTGGTAAAAACTGATGCACATTTGCCATGACACAGATGATTTCTAGTTGAAGTTTTCCCTGATGTGTGTTGTTCCAGGCTTTACTCATGTCCTCTGTGATGTGAAGCATCCTGTCTCCATCCAGGTTCATTCTCACCCTCATCTATTGCCTTACCTGGCAAATTTCATGTGAGTGGTTTTGATCTTCTGCCTTGGAGATGCCCTTGTGTGGCCACTCAGGCAATCTCTAAGGGATTATCACTTTGCTGTTAAGAGTCTTTAACAGGAAGAAGGAGGATGGGAGGTTGTTTTTAAAAATTACTGACGTAGAATGATATAAAACTTACAGAATTAGAAGTAGCTCACCAGTGCTTTAAAACGCAGAGTAAAACTTCACCAATTTGACATCCCCAAAGCAAGGATCACTCAATTGCTGGGCAGACCATGAGGCTTTTGCTGGCCCAGCTGGAACTGACATCTTTGTGAAGACTACTGTGCAGTTCAGAATGATTTGGACAAGTGTTCATTCAGGTTCAGCTCCTGAAAGGAGATAGATAAGAAAGTATAACTTCATTCTTTTTCCCTTGTGGGTGTTTTTGGGTTGAGTTGGGTCAGATTGGGGTTTTTTGGTAGTTTTTTTGGCCCCCTAGTTGTCTTACAGTAGTAAGACATTATCCTGAGTTAAGAGTTGACTTAGAGTCACAGAACTGTTGAGGCTAGAAGAGACCTTCAAGATCATCAAATCCAACTGCTCACCTAGAGCTCACATTGCTGCTAAGACACTGCCACTGAGCCAGATCCCTCAGCACCACATCCACACAGCTTTCAAACACCTCCAGGGATGCTGACTCCACCATCTCCCTGGGCAGCTTGTTCCAATGCCTGAGAACCCTTGCTGGGAAAAAATTGATCCTATTATCCAACTCAAACCTCCCCTGGTACAATCTGAGGCCATTTCCTCTTCTTCTGTCACTTACTGCATATGAGAAGAGTCTGACCCCCACCTCACTCCAGCCTCCTTTGAGGTAGCTGTAGAGGGCAAGGAGGTCTTCCCTCTTCTGAAGGATAAACAAACTGAGTTCCCTCAGTCCTTCTTCACAAGACTTGTGTTCAAGGCCCTTCACCAGCTTGGTTGCTCTTCTTCAGACACAGTCCAGCACCTAAATGTCCTTCTTGGAGTCAGGAGCCCAAAACTGAACACCACTGATGAGTGGAGTCAAAAAGAGAGCTTAGTTCAGTTTTCACATAAGGCATTGTCATGGATTCTAGTGTGAGGTGTCCTCTAGTGTGAGTTGTCCCTGCCCATGGCAGGGTGGTTGGAACTGGATGATCCTTGTGGTCCCTTCCAACCCTGACTGATTCTATGATTCTATGATTCTATCATTTATTCACAAAAGAACAACAAACAAACAAACACAAACCCATGCACATTTAGTGTAAAAAATCTGTTTGAGGAAATGCATAATGGTAGCTCCATGGTGAGTTTGGTACTGAAAATTAGGTGTTCATTTCATCTGTCTGCACATCAGTTTGTGATATTCCTTGTGAGCTTCCTGCTGAGAGTTTGACAGTCGGTGGCAGGACGATGAGCAGCACTGCCATTGTCTGTCCTGAAACACGCACAGCTCGTTGATTTAGAGCATGACTCATGGAGCAGAAATCAAAACTGATCCTCTCCTCCTTAAATTTTCAGATACATAGAATTTCAGGGGCTAGAAGGGACCTCATTCCTTGAGATGGAAAGCTCATCCAGTCCAACCCCCCTGCCAGAGCAGGAGCACCCAGAGCGGATCACACAGGAACACATCCAGGAGGGTCTTGAATATCTCCAGAGAAAGACTCCACAACCCCCCTGGGCAGCCTGTTCCAGGGTTTTGTCACTCTCACAGGGAAAAAAATTCTTCCTCATATTTCCATGCAACTTCCTATGCCTTAACTTCCACCACTGCCCCTTGTGCTGTCCTTGGGCATCACCCAGCAGAGCCTGGCTCCAGCCCCTGGGCACTCTCCCTGCACATCTTTAGCAACAGCAATGAGGTCACTTCTCAGGCTCCTCCTCTCCTCAGCTCCCTCAGGCTCTCCTCATGAGGAAGATGTTCCACTGCCTTCAGCATCCTTGTGGCTCTGTACTGGACTCTCTCAAGCAGTTCTTATAATCATAGAATCATGGAATCAGTCAGGGTTGGAAGAGACCACAAGGATCATCTAGTTCCAATTCCCCTGCCATGGGCAGGGACACCTTACAGTTCCCTGAGGTCCTTCTTGATCTGAGGGGCCCAGAACTGGACAAAATATTCCATATATTGTCTCAGCAGGGCAGAGCAGAGGAGAAGGAGAACCTCTCTCAACCTACTAACCACAACCCTTCTAATACACCCCACAATTTTCTGGAAAAACACAATAATTAAACAATAAAAATCCAGAGGAGTGAAACTATAAACAGATAAAGGTGTGCTTGTAAATGTTCTTGAGATTAACTTTAATGGCTTGAGATTTATCGCTGGTTTTAATATACTCTGTAGAGGCTTGTGTACTTCATTGTAAACCTCAGGTGCTACAATTCTGCTATTAATATTATTAATAATGGTAAAATTTGACAAGAGTCAAATTACAGGTTTTTAGTATATAGCTTTTAGATTCTACCTGTGATGGCTTTTGGCCAGTCCCGTAGGTCAGTGTTAGCAATTAAGAAAAATTTTAGAATCATGTGTTTGGGTTGGAAGGGACCTCCAGAGGTCCACTCCCCTGCACTCAGCAGGGACATCCTCCAGGTTGCCCAGAGCCTGTCCAGCCTCACCTTGATTACCTCCAGCAAAGGGGACTCAACCACCTCCCTGGGCAACCTGTTCCAGGCTTCCACCACCCTCATGGTGCAGAACTTGTTCCTCACATCCAGTCTAAATCTGTTCTTCTCTAGTTTGAAGCCATTGCCCCTTGTCCTGTTACTGCAGACCTTTGCATACAGTCCCCCTGCAGCCTTCTTGTAGTCCCCTTCAGGTACTGGAAGGTCATTATTAGGACTCCCCAGAGCCTCCTCTTCTCCAGGCTGAGCACTGCCAGCTCCCTCAGCTTGTCCTTGTAGCAGAGGTGCTCCATCCCCCTGGTCATCTTTGTGGCCTCCTCTAGACCCTCTCTATCAGCTCCATGTCCTTCTTGTGTTGATGGCCCCATGGCTGGACACAGTACTCCAGATGAGCTCTCAGCAGAGCAGATGGGCAGAATCCCCTCTCTGAGTTTTTCCTTTCATTTTTACATGTGCTGTTAGCCTGAAAAGATTTAGAGACATTTGGTATTTTATAAGACCTTTCCTTTAGTACTTACCTTCCAACATTGTAAAACTTGGTAGGAGCAAAGTTCTGAAAAGATCTTTTTGTGTGTGTGTGTGTTTTCATTATTTTAACTTTTAAAGCTTGAATGCTTTTAGTACATATCACAGTCTTTCTGATGTTTTTAAAAGAGGCAATGGTTTTGAAATCATTGTTGAATTCTAGAAGCTAGAAGCAAAATTCTCCATCCCATCAGTAAAAATGACAATGTGTCACATATATGAATAACAGCAAGCTGCAGCTCTCAAAAGAAATGTTTGTTACAAAGTTGGAAAATAATATATTTTGCATTAAAAATAACCTTAGAGAACATCTCTCTGTTGGGGGAGAAAAAAAAGTAAAATCAGAATTAAAACTATTAGGAAAGAATATTTTAAAAGGAAAAATAAGCATTCCAGATCCATGATTTCTGTCATTCTCATCTCTGATTAAAAAAAAAAAATATAGAGGACCCAGAATAGAAATGCATCTAATTCAGATGTTTTTATTGACCACTTTTGAGTGAGTTCCATTATCCACAGCTGTCAGTGAACAAATGAATGACAAAAAAATTAAGCATTAGTATTTTTTTAAATTAAATCTCTAATTAGCTATTATCTAGGAAGCAGATCTGATGGAGTGGGTCCAGAGGAGCCCCTGCTGGAGCACCTCTGCTACAAAGACAAGCTGAGGAAGCTGGGGTTGTTCAGCATGGAAAAGACTCCAGGGGGACCTTAGAGCTGCCTTCCACTTCTTGAAGGGAGCCTACCAGAAGGCTGCAGAGGGACTGTTTGCAAAGGTCTGCAGTAATAGGACAAGAGGCAATGGTTGGGAACTAGAGAGAAGGAGGTCTAGATTAGATGTGAAGAACAAGTTCTGCACCATGAGGGTGCTGAAACACTGGAACAGATTGCCCAGGGAGGTAGGTCCTCATTGCTAGAGGTAATCCAGGTGAGGCTGGACAGGGCTGATCTAGGGGAGGATGTCCCTGATGACTGCAGGGGGATTGGACTGGATGCCCTTTGGAGGTCCCTTCCAACCCAAACCAATCTGTGATTGATTCTATGATTCTAAGTAGTACTAGGCTAAACTCTTTTGGAGTTTGACCTTGATTGACTATAATGATGATGATGATGCAGAACTTCTTCCACAGTTCTTTCCAGATACATTTTTATTTCACCTTTTATTTTTTTGCCCCCTTCAGCAATTGTATTTGTTGCAGCCATCACTGAGAAATATCTTACTTCAGTTTATATTTTACTTTGCCCTTGGAATGTAAGAGACTGTTCTGTACTTGGGGAGGGACATTTTAGGATATCAGGGAGTGATAGGACTGGGGGAAATGGAATAAAGCTGGAAGTGGGGAGATTCAGACTGGATGTAAGGAAGAAGTTCTTCCCCATGAGAGTGGTGAGAGGCTGGAATGGGTTGTGCAGGGAGGTGGTTGAGGCCCCATCCCTGGAGGTGTTTGCAGCCAGGCTGGATGAGGCTCTGGCCAGCCTGATGTAGTGTGAGGTGTCCCTGGGCATGGCAGGGGGGTTGGAACTGGATGAGCCTTGTTGTCCCTTCCAACCCTGACTGATTCTATCATTCTACGATTCTATGATTCTACTTGTTGTGTTTATCACAGGATTCCCTTTCCAAATTCCAGTACGATGGAGCATCTCGAAGTGTTTAGTGGCTGTCTAACCCCAGCAGTCCCATCTTCTTAACATCAAAATTAATTTTCCTCATTTTGTCATATGAAGAACCCAAGTGTGCCCCTTACCTCATTACCTGATATTTTACAGTGACACCAGCAGCAGGGGATATGGCAGAGCAGCTTTTTTCAGATATCAAAGGAAGAAGCTCTGGGAGTATTTGCTTGACTGGACACTGGCAGTTCTTGCGGCCTTTAATACGTTCCTCCTTCCTGCTCCTGCTGGTGGCTGGAGGAGTGTGGGTGGGTATCATCCAGGTTTTCCTGTGGCTCTGGTAGCTTGCAGTCTTTGCAGCTAGGTGAAGAACTACCAGGCACGCATCTGAAGTGTGTACTTGGTGCGTTGTGCTAATCAGCAATCTTGTTGGCTGTCACAGAGGAGGCAGAATAACTCAACATGTTTATTTATGTATAGTGCAGTGTGTAGTGACACCAGGTAGAAATGAAAGTATTTTGTTTGACTATCTGAGCTGCTGTTCCAGTAATGCACTTATTTTCAGCGTGAATATTGATTTTTCAGTTCGGGCAACGTACTGAGCTCCTTAAAACCAGCACTGCTGAGTGTCATATTTCTGTAGAAGGCAGTGTTTTGATGTGAAGAGACATAGAGGTAGCAAGTGAAGGGTCTTGTGAGGAACAGCTGAGGGAACTGGGGTTATTCAGCCTGGAGAAGGGGAGTCTGAGAGGAGTCCTTCTGGCTTTCTACAACTTGCTGAAAGGAGGATGGAGCTAGGTGGGGGTTGGTGTCTTCTAAGGAACAAGTGCTTACATTCCTGGAAATGTTCAAAGTCAGTTTGGGCAGGGTTTTGAACAACCTAGCTGAGTGGAAAGTGTCCCTGCCCATGGCAGAGGGGGTAGAAGTAGATGGTCTGTAAGGCCCCTTCCAGCTTGGACCATTCTGTGTTAAGCAAGTGAACCACATGAAAGGAGATCATAGTTGATGTTGGTCTCTTCTCCCAAGGAACACACCATGGGGAAGGGGAGGGAGACAGAGGTTGTGCCAGGGGAGTTCTGCATTGGATGTTAGGAAAATATTTCTTCTCAGAAGGGTTGTCAGGAACTGAAACAGGATGCCCAGAGAAGTGGTGGAGTCCTCATCCCTGGAGGGATTCAGAAGACCTGATGATGATGGGCTGAGGAACATGGTTTAGCAGTCAGCTTGGTAGTGTTGGGTTAAGAGTTGAACTTGATGAGCTTAAAGGTCTCTCCCAGCCAAAACAATTCCATGACTCTATAGTTCTATGATAATTAGATGCCTACAGGGGAGGGAGTGCTCCAACTGGGAAATCAACAGTAGGCCCCTGGCCTTCCTTGGGAAGAAAGTGGGAATTAGGAATTTTTATTGCACTTGCTTTCTTTTGATCTCTATTCCATTTGTTTTCTTTTGTGCTCAGTAATCTTTCTTAATTCTGAGTATTGAACAGGACCTCAAGAAAATTTCACATCTTTTAAATTTGCAGGTGAAATTTTCCTTGAGTTCCTAACAATAGGATGACTTTTTGAGAGCACTGACAAAAAGCTTCCAAGGTGACTAAGTCAGTTTTGAAACAGAACTTTGAAAAGAGATGGTTATGGGTATTATTAGAAGTCAAAAGATTAAAAGAAAGCCCTGAAAAGAGAAAGCAGAGGAAACAGTGCTCTAAAAAATTAGAGAGGGATGTAGAATAAATTTGAAGCTAAGCACAAAAAATTGTCTCAGGGTGACAGGAAAGCCACAGTGCAAAGAAAAATACAGAACAAACAATCAGGTAAGAAATATCTTCACTTGCCAAGTCATTGTCAGTGAGATCCTTTCTTGGATCCTTCCACCATTCTCTCCCTTAAAGGCTGTTCCTTTTCTCAAGCTCAGATCTGTGCCTTACAAACTCATGTAATTGGTTTCAAAAAAGGATCAGTGTGATTAGTTCAACACTGACTACTGTCAGTGAAGATGAAGGATCAGATTTACAGACAATAGGATCTGGGGGTTAAATTCATGGGATCTAGGCTCAAATCATCATTGACATGAGTCAAGTTTTGTCATGGACTGCAGAGGTGCTGGTATTCACCTCTTTGGAATGAGCCAGAAATGTGTCCTTGTGGCCAAGAAGGCCAGTGGTCTGCTGGCTTGCATGAAGAAGAGTGTGGCCAGCAAGTCAAGGGAGGTTCTCCTCCCCCTCCACTCTGCCCAGCTGGAGTACTGGGTCCTGTTCTGAGAGACAAGGAACTGCTGAAGAGAATTCAGTGGAAGCTACAAAGATGCTGAGGGGCCTGGAGCATCTCTGTGAGGAGCAAAGGCTGAGAACCCTGGGGCTGTTGAGCCTGGAGAGGAGCAGCCTGAGATTTGGGGAGCTGAGCAATGCTCAACAAGAACTAAGACTTGGAGGCAAGAGGCTGGGGAGAGACTTTTGTCAGTGGTGCTCAGTGACACAACACAGGGCAATGGGCACAAAGTAGAACCCAGGAGGTTCCACCTGAACATGAAAAGAAACTTTGGTGTGAGGGTGATGGAGTCCTGGAGCAGGCTACCCAGAGAGGTTGTGGAGTCTCCTTCTCTGGAGAGATTCCAGACCCACCTGGATGTCATGATCCTGGGCAAGCTGTTGTGGGTGCCTTGCTGGCCAAGGGGGGTTGGACTGGATGATCTCCAGAGGTCCCTTCCAGCCCCCTTTCAATCATGCTGGGATTCTGTGATTCCATAGGTACCACAGCGGAAATTGTGAGGCCAAAGTTATGTCTTTATATAATCTTAAGGCTAAAGTATCTATATAGTCATAAAAATACAATTTGCTATTGAGGTACAAATATATATACATACATAAAAGCATATATATATATATATATATATATATATATATATATATATATACACACACACCCCCACATACATATATATAAAATTACTATATATATTAAATATGTATATACATACGTAGTTATATATATATATATATATATATATATATATGCAGAAAGTACTGTGAAGCTATTGTCTGAAAATGTTAGGCCACTTCTCTCTGCTCTGTGAGATGGAGATCCTAAATCGGTTGTCGCAGAGTGGTATGGTAACAACATCCACAGCTGCCTCTAAAGCAGGTTCGTATTGAAGGGAAATATTTTCCTTAAACATGAGAGCAATTTTACAGCAAGCAGTGTTAAAAGAAAGGGGAGAAAAAATGAGTTAAGGAACTTTAGAGAGTACTTTAGTTAATTATATAATTGTAATCATCATAATTTAGTATAATCATATTTAGATTTGTTTAGTGCAGTGATTAAAATTTAAATATATCTCTTGAATGTATTTGGCATAAAACAAGCTCAACATTTATGAGGGGAAAATGGGATAGAAATAATTGGATTCTTTGATAGGAATTTAGTCCTGGAAACTGCCTGTACATATCCTTTTGTAATTATTATTATTGTTGTTATTATTTTTATCCTTATTATAGGTAAGCACTTTGATTAAAGTAATTTAATTTAATCCATTCACTTGAATAAAAACAAGTGTTTGAAGAGTGAAGTTCAGTTTTCAGTACAGGATTTTCCTATATTCCTTGCTTCAGTTGATAATTTTACAACCACCTAAAATATGCAAGAGCTGCACAAAACACAGTTAATAGTGCTGGAAGGACTGGTAATGTTTTTTGTTACCTTATTTTATTTTATTTTATTTTATTTTATTTTATTTTATTTTATTTTATTTTATTTTATTTTATTTTTTAAAGGAAACCCTGGAAGCCTTCTGTTTCACTTCTAGCATGTTCAATGACTCGGCGATCAATAGGGGGACGAAACAATTACAGAGATTATTAAATTGAGAAATAAATGGCAGCCTCTCTGCTGTAAACACAGCATCTGACTGACTCAAGTATTTGCATAATTGGGATATTATGACAGAGCAGCCATTATCATGCAGTTCAGTGTTACTTTATTTTTTTTTTTTTTTTTGAATGAAGCTGCGGACAGCCACTTGGAAAATTGAGACATCTTCATACATTTTTATGCATAAAGCACTATGGATGCTTGCAGAATTTTCCCTTTTTTTGCCTTTTGGTATTTTTTGGTTTTTTTTGTTTGTTTTTTTTTTCCTGAGTTGTGCATTTTAACAGAGGTCCATGGAAATGGGTAAATGGGTAGTAGTTGTTTTACTAAAAACTGTTTACCTCACAAGCATTATTCCAGAGTCCTCTGCAACCCAGGCCTTGTCCCCAGCTGCCTTGTCCCTACCTGCTTTTGTCTAATAAAATTCAGTCAAAAATGATGGCTAAGGTAGGGCCATTCCTTCTAGAATGAAAAAAGAGTGATGCAAATAAATGAAAGATTGTCACAGATACCACTACTGTGGGCCTGCAGGAGCTCACCTGCACCTCTAGGCTCTTCTTTTTCCCTTCTTCAGCATCCTCAGCTCTTTTTCTAATTCACCTCTCATGTGGCTGACACTTGTAAACATGTTTAGATATCAGATCACCATTGCAATACTGTAGTGCCACTGAAATTGTTCATCAGTTTCTCCACAACAGAAGTAAAGCATTCCTGCAGCTCTCAGGTATGAGCAGAAGCTTCTGGATAATAATAATATTAGTAACACCACCACCACTGCCAATGATAATTATGGTAGCAGTGACAATAATGATGATTGTGATAATAATAATAAATGATAATAAATAATAATAACAATTAAGAAGAACAACAAGAATAATAGTAATAATAATCATTAAGAAGAAGAGGAATAAAAATAAGAACAAAAGCAACAACAATACAACAGCAGCAAACACAACGATAACAATAATATCAACACTAACAACAATAATAAAAATAATAATAATGATATAAAATGTCTGTGATAGATATTTTTTTTAGTCACAGCCTGCTATGAGGTCTCTCTTAGTAGATCACTTCAAAATTACACAATTCCACTGTAAATAAACCTTGACCAATGTGCACCACTGCATTCAGCTCTAGATAGACAGTGCCATGACCTAGAGTTGTGGAATAAACTCTCCCAAGTTTTCTTTCAAGTATCATCTGTTGAAATTAGACTTCTCTACATATATACATATATTTAATAAGAATATTTCCCTTTTTTTTTTCTGGTACATTTCCAGAGTTCTAGCATGCAGTGAGGGTTTTATAGTCACTGTGCAGTGCAGCAGATGTCATTCCATTTGCCTAAGTCCTGCTGACATTTGGAGTTGTGGATTAATTGAGCTACAGAATGAAATTTAATTAAAATTAAATACAGACTTGGCCATTGTATCTGTTCATTTTCTACACACTAGTGTGTACATTTGCAGTCAGCTCCGTAGTTAATTTGTTTAATCAGGATGCTGTGTGGGAGAAGCTGCACTTTGTTTCAAGCTAAAATTGTGGCAGATGCCAAGTGGAGCATCGTTTCTGTCATTTCATGTGATACAAGTCATGGAAAATGATGCTATTGATGTGCCTCAGAACAACCTGAAGGGTGCAGATTGTTGCAGATTGTTCTATTTGTGAAGTTATTGGAAAAAAGAAGAAAAAAAAGTAAAGAAAAAAGAAAAGATATTAAAGGTTGGGGCTTGGCTTGCGTTCTGCGAGGCAAAGATTTTTTTTGTTTAAACTGATGTTTTAAGTGCTCTGCTAATTTAGTTAGCTTGTGAGGAAATGTATTGGAAGTGAAAGAATAACAAAAGTGCAATTTATTTCTCCCATAAAATGCCATTGTCAGAATCAGTTTAGCCCTGAGATAGGTCTGTAATGGAAATGTCAACGGAAGGCATTAAAAAATGCCAATACTTGATTGTAAGAGTCTTTTTTTTCCCCCTTGATAATTGAGTAGGTATATATATATATATATATATATATATATATATATATGTAGAAACACTCGGGCTTTTTCCCTTCTCTCTGACCATATTAATACTAGGCAAAGCAGAAGTAACACTGGAGGGAATATTTATGGATTCTGTTTTATGCATTTAATTTAGGTCCATCTGGAAACACTTTACTTCTGCTCCTTTACATGTAGGTAGCACTAATTTTAGGTATTCTGACTCAGTCTAAATTAGATGCCTAAAGCAGCCAAGTTGGATGGTACAAATACCTCTCCATGCATTAAAGAAGGCATTAGTAGATGCCACCTTGAACATTGCATAATAAACTGGGTGACACGTTGCTGCTGTGAAAAAAATAAGAACATTAAGTCATTTGTAGCTTACTGAATGAACAGACTTCTTAAAAACTGAGTCTGCTTTTTCTACTTGGTCCTTCATTACTACAGATCTCTTCAAGCATAGCATGCTTTTTTAAAGTCAATTGAAATGCCTGAAACCTCCCAGGATGTTCATTCAGTTTCTAACAACTCCTAACTCAAGGCTTCTTTTGAACAGAGAAAGTGCCATCATGTTTAACACATAATAAAGGATTTCTCTTCCATGAACTCATCCATTCTCCTCCTGAATACATATGTATGTATATATAGAATCACAGAATCGTCAGGGCTGGAAGGGGTCCCAAGGATCATCCAGTTCCACCACCCCTGCCATGGACAGGGACACTTTCCAGTAGTTCAGGTTGCCCAGAGCCACATCCAGCCTGGCATTGAAAGCATCCAGGGATGGGACTTCTACCAGTTCCCTGGGCAACCTGTCTCTTACGGTGAAGAACTTTCTCCTAACATCTAGTCTAAACATCCCCACCTCTAGCTTGGACCCGTTACCCCCAGTCCTATCACGACCCAACACCCTACAAAGTCCCTCCCCAGCTTTCTTGTAGCCCCCTTCACATACTGGAAGACCACAAGAAGGTCTCCCTGGAGCCTTCTCCTCTACAGACTGAACAGCCCCAACTCTTTCAGTCTGTCTCCATAGCAGAGGAGTTCCAGCCTTCTGATCATCCTCATGGCCCTTCTCTGCTGGAGCATGTCCAGATCTTTTCTGTAATTTATGTATATATATATATATATATATATATATATATATATATATATATATATATATACACATATATACACACACACAAATGCTAAGCACCTGCAGCAGTTTTTATGCCCAGAGTGTGGTAGTTTAGGGCTATGCCTTTAAATTTTTCACAGATTTGGAGCAGAAAGTAGTAAAACTGTAAATAAATCACTATTGAGGGTAAAAAGGAAAAATATTGATTATTCTCAACAATTCCATTGGAGGGATATCTCCCATAAGATTTGGTTCCCAAAGCAATGTCTAGAGTTTTGTTCTCTTCTTCTTGCTTCTTCACTGGGAAGATACTAACAGGGTTCTGCTGACCTTGACTGCATTGTTTCGACTGCTATTAACCTATTCTGCTTCTTTGTCTCTTCCCTTTGTACAGGGGGATCTGGAGGAGGCAGAGGGGGGTGAAGCAGGGAGCCCAAGGGGGTCTTTGTGATATTTTGTTAATTGTAAATCCCTGTAAATATTGTGAATGTTGTACATATTCATTGCATTTAATTGTAGATTGTAGTCTGGCTTGTAAACACAGCTTTCATTTGCTTCCAAACTGAGCAACACAGCAGGTGAAGGGTCTGGAGAACAGGTCCTGTGAGGAGCAGATGAGGGACCTGGGGTTGTTTACTGTGGAGAAGACGATGCTGAGAAGAGGAAGCTCTCTGCAGCTCCCTGACAGGAGGTGGGGGTTGGGCTCCTCTTCAACTAACAAATGACAGGATAAGAGGAAATGGCCTCTAATTGCAGCAGGGCAGGTTTAGGTTAGACATGAGGAACAATTTCTTCCCCAAAAGGGTGGTCAAGGCCTGGAACAGCCTCTTTGGGGCATCCATGGAGGGGTTTCAAAGCCATGTAGATAGGTGCTGAGGGAGCTGGTTTAGTGGTGAGCTGGCAGTGCTGGGTTAGGGGTTGGACTCAATGACCTTAGTGGTCTCTTCCACCCCAAACAATTCTATGATTCTATAACACATAACTTCCTGCAAGTTAAATGAAGAAATGCCTCTTGTTTCGTTTTCCCTGGGGTTTAAGCCCCACAAACAGTGGAGGACTGAAAGTGGATTCCCTATCCCTAATTCCATGCTCTTTGAGGTATTGCAGACTTCTTTCAAACCCTGCTCTACCGTATCTTTCCCAACTCAAAACAATACCCCCTGTTTTTGATCTACTGTTCTGTTCTGCTGTTTCCTGTTATTTTTTTTTTTTAAGGGAGCAGGGTAGTAGAACCAGAAGTGCATAGAGCACTTCACATGTGAGTAAATCATTGAGACAGAAGAATAGTGAAGAGGTGATTTGGTACAGTCAGCATGGCTTCACCAAGGGCAAATCCTGCCTGACAAACCTGGTGGCCTTCTATGACAAGGTGACAACATTAATAGATGAGGGGAGAGCAACTGATGGCATTGACCTGGACCTGAGCAAAGCCTTCCACACTGTCCCACACCACATCCTGGTCTCCAAGCTGGTGACACATGGGTTTGATGGGGGGACCACAAGATGGATAAAGAAGTGGCTTGATGGCTGCACCCAAAGAGTGGCTGTCAATGGCTCCATGTCCCAGTGGAGGCCAGTGACAAGCAGAGTCCCTCAGGGATCAGTCCTGGGACCAGTCTTGTTCAACATCTTTGTTGGTGCCATGGACAGAGGCATTGAGTGCACCCTCAGCAAGTTTGCTGATGACACCAAGCTGTGTGGTGCAGCAGACAGCTGGAGGGAAGGGATCCATCCAGAGGGACCTGGACAGGCTGGAGGGAAGGGATCCATCCAGAGGGACCTGGTCAGGCTGGAGAGCTGGGCACAAGCCAACCTCAGGAGGTTCAACAAGACCAAGGGCAAAGTCCTGCAGCTGGGTGAAGGCAATGCCAAGCACAAATCCAGGCTGGGCAGGGACTGGCTGGAGAGCAGCCCTGAGGAGAGGGACTTGGGGGTGCTGGGGGAGGAGAAGCTCAACAGGAGCTGTCAATGTGCACTTGCAGCCCAGAAAGCCAAGCAGAGCCTGGGCTGCATCAGGAGAAGTGTGGCCAGCAGGTCAAGGGAGGTGATTCTCCCTCTCTGCTCAGCTCTGCTGAGACCCCACCTGGAGTACTGCATCCAGTTCTGGAGCCCCTATTACAAGAGGGATCTGGACATGCTGGAAGGTGTCCAGAGAAGGGCCACCAGGATGAGCAGAGGGCTGGAGCTGCTCTGCTATGAGGAGAGACTGAAAGAGTTGGGGCTGTTCAGTCTGGAGAAGAGAAGGCTCTGAGGTGACCTTCTTGTGGCCTTCCAGGATCTGAAGGGGGCTCCAAGAAAGCTGGGGAGGGACTTTTTAGGCTGTCAGGGAGTGACAGGATTGGGGGGAATGGAACAAAGGTGGATGTGGGGAGATTCAGACTGGAAGTGAGGAAGAAGTTCTTCCCCATGAGAGTGGTGAGAGCCTGGAATGGGTTGTGCAGGGAGGTGGTTGAGGCTCCATCCCTGGAGGTGTTTGCAGCCAGGCTGGATGAGGCTCTGGCCAGCCTGATCTGGTGTGAGGTGTCCCTGGGCATGGCAGGGGGGTTGGAACTGGATGAGCCTTGTGGTCCCTTCCAACCCTGACTGATTCTATGATTCTCTGATTGATTTATATCCATTGCATAATACAATACTCCTATCTATTTTTCTGCTAGATCCAAAAGCTTAAATTGCAAGGCTGAGTTTTGTTGTGTTTGGTTATTTTTTCCCCCTAATTTTTCCTATATTTGAACTTATATTTTCTCAGAATTGTTTAAGGCCTGAAGTCTTTGGTAATGACCATCTCAGGGCCCATAAAGTTTACCAATACCCTAAGAAATATACATCACCTTTGTTTGCTGAATTTCATCTTCCATCTTTAAAATCATAGAATCACAGAATCCCACAGTGGTTTGAGTGGGAAGAGACCTTTCAAGCTCGTCCATTCCAACCCCCCTGCAGCCAGCAGGGACATCCCCAACCAGAGCAGGTTGCTCAGAGCCCCAAACACCCTGACCTGCAATGGTGCCAACCATGGGGCAGCTCCCACTTCTCTGAGCAACCTGGGACAGGCTCTTACCACTCTCAGTGTGAAATATTTTTTCCTTCTGCCTAGTCTGAATTTCCCTCTTTTCATTTGAAACCATCAGCCTTAATCCTGTCACAACAGGTCCTGCTAAAAAGGATTGTGCCCAGCTTTTTTTATAGCTCCCCTTAACACCACAAGTTCAGAGCTGTAAGGAATTTCCTGATGTGCACCATCAGTTCTTGACTTCAGCACTTGTGTGTTTTATCATCAGCAAACCTTTCTATCTCACAGTCTACTCACTCTTTTCTCATCATTTATGAACACTTAGAGTAGGTTGTTGTGAAGTTTCTCTCGCATGCACCATGCAAACTGACCATCCATCCTTACCTGCCTCCTGGGTCTTAATCAGATGTATCCATGTCATGACTTTCTTTTCCATGATGAGTGCTTAATTTCTGTAGAAGAGCTTCTGTCAGAAGCTTCTGAAAACCTGAACAGACTAGGGGGGTTGGAACTGGATGATCCTTGTGGTTCCTTCCAACCCTGACTGATTCTACGATTCCATGATTCTATGAACAGACCTTCCTCTATGGGCAGAGGCTGGGAGACCTGGAGCTGTTCATCCTGAAGAAGAAGGGGCTCCAAGGAGACCATAGAGCAGCCTTCTGGTACCTGAAAGTGACTGCAGGAAACCTGAGGAGGGACTTTTGACAATGGCTGGGAGTGACAGGACAGGTGGCTTTGAGCTGGAAGAGGGGAGACTGAGACTGGAGATGAGGAAGAAATTCTTTAGAGTGAGGGAGGGGAGACACTGGAACAGGTTGCCCAGGGAGGTTGTGGCTGTCCCCTCCCTGGAGGTGTTCAAGGCCAGGTTGAATGAGGCATTGAGCAATCTGGGCTGGTGGGAGGTGTCCCTGCCCATGGCAGGGGGTTTGAACTGGATGACCTTTAAGGTCCCTTCCAACCCAAAGCTTCTGTTACTCTATTTTAGTGTCTAATGGCAGGCCTGGTGCACTCCTGGGGCTGGTCTGCTTGCACATACTCCAAGAAGCACATTTCCAGTGATGAGTGACACATTTGCCACACTCCAGTTCTTAACTGCTAAGTCATTTTTAGTGCATTCCTTTGCAATGACAACACAAAACCCCCATTCTGGTCCTCATAGTTTGCTCTTTTTTTGTCACATCAGGTTTTCCACTGATTTTCTGTGGAGATGTTTATTAAGAAAGCTTCAAATGTAGAAACTTTCTCAAGTTTTCCACAGTTTATTAAAAAAAAGGGGGAAAAATCTGTGACACTTTGCACACTGATGGTATCTTTTAATTGTGTGAAGTTGGAGCAGAATTCCTGCTCCTGGTCTGTTTGAACAGACGCTGTGGCATCAAAAGCTCTTCACGCCTTGTGTGGGTTGTTACTCAAACTCTTACCTCTGGACTCTGTTTTTATAACTAACCTACCATGGTTTGTGACACTCTCCATTTTCAACTTCATCATGATACCTTCTCACTTTCAATAATTTGCTTTCTTCTCATGTATAATTATTTTAAGTTCTTCTTGCCATGTCTGCTCTCTGAAGTGACCGCTGGCTCTCAGCCTCCAACCTGCTTGAGGGTAGAAAGGCTCTAGAGAGAAACCTGGACAGAGTGGATTCAAGTGCTGAATCCAGTGGGAAGAGGTTCACCAAGACCAAGTGCCAGGCCCTGCCCTTGGGTCACAACAACCCCACGAAGGCTCCAAGCTTGGGGAAGAGTGGCTGGAAACTGCGCAGCAGAAAAGGACCTGGGGGTGTTGGTGAACAGCCAGCAGATAATGAGCTGGCAGTGCCCAGGTGGCCAAGAAAGGCAAGAACATCCTGTCTGGGACCAGGGAAAGTTCAGCCAGCAGGACCAGGGCAAGGATCATACCTCTGTACTCAGCACTGATGAGGCTGCCACAGGTCCATTTTTGGGGCCCTTGCTGCAAGAAGGACAGTGAGGGGCTGGAGCAGGTCCAGAGAAGGGCAACAAAGCTGGGGAAGGGTCTGGAGAACAGGGCTGGGGAGGAGCAGCTGAGGGAGCTGGGGGGGTTCAGCCTGGAGAAGAGGAGGCTGAGGGGAGACCTTTTGGCTCCCTACAGCTCCCTGAAAGGAGGCTGCAGTGAGGTGGGGATTGACCTCTTATCCCAAGGAATAAGAGATAAGGAAAAGGCCTCAAATTTTACCAGGTGAAGTGTAGGTTAGGCATGAGGAATAATTTCTTTCCTGAAAGGCTTTTCAGGGCAGTGTTGGAATCACCATCCCTGGAGGGATTTAAGGACATGTAGGTGTGGTGCTGAGGGCCATGGCTTAGTAGTGGACTTGGTAGTGTTTGGGTTCATGGTTGGACTCTATGATCTTGAAGGCCTCTTCCAACCAAAAGAGTTGTAAGACACCTGTTGTCTTTTCACCTCTCTCAAGAGTACAAATCTTTCTGTCTTCATACGCAGCAGAGCTGCAGCATTGCTGAAAGCTGACCACAGGTGAGGCACAACTGCATGACATTTTGAGGGTTTGCTCAAGAAGGCTGAACATCAGCAGAGTATTGTGGCTGCTCTTACAGAGTGCATTTTTACCAACAACATTTCAAATCAAGGCTGTTGGTCTGCTCAGAAGACAGAGGTTGATTCTTCTCTCATGGGCTGCTAAACAGACTGCTCCATCAATCAACTGCTGACCATGTCTACAAATTTAGCCACATTGTCAGGTCACAATGTGATGTTTTTCCAACCCTCAGCATGAGAGAGTAGCCCAATCCTCCTATACCTGCAGCATCCTTGCTGTCTGCATATCCCTTGGCATATCAGAGTCAGTGTCACCAGTTCTGGTCAGGCAGTCAGCAACATCACTCCAATACTAAGTTTTTCCCATTTAGGTCTTGAATTTCAATCATTAGAGAATCCATTTTCTTCAGACTGCTGCAGTCAAAGCCAAGTGTGTGTGGTGATTGTAAGCAGGCTGAGCCACTATCCCAGCTAACCTGGTGTGATGGTTTGAAACTGTCTTTTTAATTTTTCCTTGCAACGTTCAGAACAGAGAAAGTGAAAGAATGTAAATCAGTCACTATTGGGTGTAAGAAAGCAAAATAACGATTGTTCTAAACACTTCCATTGGATAGATAGAAATGTTTAAGAACTATTACCCAAAACAAAGTAGGCACTCTGCACATTCTGCGTTCGGCAGTGGGGGCAGTTGCTGGGCTGTCTGGCTGCTGTTTCTTCTTCTCTTCTGGCTGAAGATAACACGTACTGACCTTGGCAGCTAAGTTAACAACCTTCTGCTCTAACTAAACTCTGCTTCTCTGTCCAGGGGGGTCTGGGGGGGAAGCTCCTGGGAGAGGGAGGCCCCTTTGGGAGGGTCCCCTTGGGGGGAAGCAAAGGGAGATCGATTGTGCTTTTTCTGTTGATTGTATATAATTGTGAATGTTGTGAATTTTGTATATTTGTACATATTCATTGCATTTCATTGTAGATTTTAGACTCTGCTTGTAAATACAGCTTTTCATTTGCTTCCAGACTGGGCTAGCCTGGTTATTGTTGGTGGGGGGGGAGTTTCAGCTCACACCGACACACTTTTTATTTTTGGCGCCCAACGTGGGGCTCGATTGCTTGTGATTTATTTCTGCTCAGATTAGGAAGCAAAATGAAGCTGTTTTGGATTTTGAGTAATTTTATTTCCTCTGTTATCAGTGTGATTGTTTACAGATGGGCTGTTTCCTGCATGATAGACAAGATTGTGAGATACGTGGCATATAAGTCGTTTCTTTGGGTTAAGAACAAGTTACTGAATGTTGGTGAATTCTGTTATGGTCTTATTGGGCTAAGAAGCTATGGTAACTCAACTATGGATCTTCTAGCAGACACATATGAGTTTGTTACTCCTCTTACAACTACAGAGGGTCTTTGGAACCAGTGGTACCCTAGATATCTTGTGCTAGCCTTAATCTTAAATTTGTTGCTTCTTGGAATAATCATATGGCTACTGATAGCACTGTGTCAAGAAAGACATAAGGCTACTTGCTCTTCCAACTCTGCTGTGAATGTGAAAACCAAGCCAGTAAATTTGGTTGCCACTATCACCAGAAAGCGCAAAGGAGCTGCAGAAGGAGATGCAGATGCTGCAGGAGATGGTGCAGATGGAGATGAGGGTCCTTCTACTCAGGGTCCCTCTCTCAAGAAAGATCCTTCTGATGAGGAAGAGAGGGTTAGCCTTAAAACTCTGGTAGACCTCTTGAGACCCCACATGGATGATGGAGATGTAGGTCAGGATGTAGACCCTAGTAGATTAGCAACTGCTGGTATTGCCTCTGAACTCAAGGAAATTCAACGGAGGATTAAAATAGGATTATGGGGACAGCGACCTCAGGATGATGATGATGATGATGATGAGGATGACATACAGTCAGCTAATGCACCCAGACAGGAAATTAGACATGTGAGGAAGGATTACATCAGAGGAGATAATGAGCCAGTCCTGTCTTGGCTAGCCAGGTGTTTTGATATGGGAGCCCCAGCATTGGTGGTAGGTGACAAGTCAGCCTCTCAGTTGGGGATGCTCTCAAAGGATACAGGCATAGACAGGCATCTAGGCAAGTGCATTGGTAAAGTTTCTCTGTGGGCACGCCTCCTACTGGCAGTCTCGCTGAGGTACCCCAGCAGAGATGATTTACCATGGAACCCTAAGCCTTGGACCACAATAGCTGAGGGAATCAAGCGTCTGAGAGAGTTTGCTGTGAGAGAAGTAATGTATGGAGATCATAAGACTCTGAATCCTGATGAAATTCCTGTTGGAACAGGCCTTGCCAAAAAGCTCATTAAGCTTGCTCCTCCTAATTATGCTACTATTCTGGCAAGCAGGATTGTGGCAAGAAATTATGGTGGAGCACCTCCCACTGTTGGCCATTTCACTGACCAAATGAGGCAGTTGGAGGATAGTCTTGCACGTACTTCTTTGGTTTCAGCCATTGAAACTTTGTCTGGAGAAATGAAGAATTGCATGAAAGAGCTGAAGGAGGAACTTAAAACCTCCATATCCAACTTGATGAAGGGGGATGATTCTAATTCCTCTTCCTCCAGATGGATACAAGTTTCAGCTGTTAGAAACAGACGTGCTCCAAGGAGGCCATTCCAGAATAGGTCAAACCAAAACAGACAGCAGAGGCAATCACGTGGCAGTATCTGGATAACTCTGCGTGATCAGTTTGGTGAGAACATGAACAGATGGGATGGTCAACCAACTTCTGATCTTTTCAAGAGGTTACGGGAGCTGCAGAGGGGCAGATCCCGAGGTAGCAATACCAGGAGGGTAGCTGTCGCTTCCTCAGTTTCCCAGAACAACTCTGATAGCTCCAACAGTGATCCTAATTCTGGTGCTGGACATTGTGCCGGCTGTACATGTGGAGGTAATCCCCACCATTAGGGGTGCCCTGCCTTCCGCCAGGGGGAGGTAAGGGATAATGGAGATAACAGAATCTATTGGGATGTGTACATCCAGTGGCCTGGCACTTCAGAATTTCAGAAGTACAGGGCCTTGGTTGACACAGGAGCTCAGTGCACCATAATACCATCAAATTATCAAGGGGGAGAATCTATAACTATTCAGGGAGTCACTGGTGGATCTCAAGAGTTGTTTAAGATAGAGGTTGATATAAGTTTAACTGGGAAGCAGTGGAAGAAACATACTATTGTAACAGGTCCTAATGCACCTTGTATTTTGGGAATTGACTTTCTGAGAGAAGGGCGTTTTAAAGACCCTAAGGGTTACAAATGGGCTTTTGGAATAGCAACTGTAGAAATTGATGGAGGAAAATTGAAGTTGTCCATTAGACCTGAGCTTTCAGATGAATCTGCAGTTGTGGGACAACATGAGATAGAGGATGTAAAGCTGCCGGTTGCTTCTCAAACTGTGCATCACAGACAATACAGAACCAACCGTGACTCTTTGGTGCCCATTCAAAACTTGATTCGTCAGTTGGAGAGTCAGAAAGTCATCAGCAAAACTCATTCACCTTTCAACAGTCCAATCTGGCCTGTGAGAAAGCAGAATGGAGAGTGGCGTCTGACAGTTGATTTCCGTGCCTTGAATGAAGTAACTCCACCCATGAGTGCAGCTGTACCAGACATGATGGAACTCCAATATGAGCTGGAATCCAAGCAGGCCAAATGGTATGCTACCACAGACACTGCTAATGCTTTCTTCTCTATTCCCATAGCAGAGGAATGCAGGCCTCAGTTTGCTTTCACCTGGAGAGGCATTCAGTACACATTCAATCGTTTGCCCCAGGGGTGGATTCACAGTTCAACCATCTGCCATGCAGTGATCCATGATGCTTTGGAGAAAGGTGGAGCTCCAGAACACATTCAGTTCATCGATGACATCATCATCTGGGGTGAGACTGCTGAAGAAGTCTTCGAGAAAGGTAACAAAATCATTGACATTCTCTTGCAAGCTGGTTTGGCTATCAAGCGAGACAAGGTGAAAGGACCTGCCAGAGAAATCCAGTTTCTGGGAGTGCGGTGGCAAGATGGTCGCCGTCACATCCCAATGGATGTGATAAACAGAGTCTCCACCATGGCAAATCCCATCAACAAGAAAGAAACTCTGCGTTTCTTAGGCATAGTGGGATTTTGGAGACTGCACATTCCTGGATACAGTCAGATTGTGAAACCTCTCTATGATGTGACTCGAAAGAGAAACAGTTTCCAATGGGGTCCTGAGCAACAAGCAGCCTTTGACCAGATCAAGCGAGAGGTAGTCCAAGCGATGGGTCTGGGACCTGTCCGAACTGGTCCAGACATTAAGAACATTCTGTACACGGCCGCGAGTGACAATGGTCCAACCTGGTGCTTATGGCAAAGAGCTCCAGGGGAGACACGAGGACGTCCTCTTGGTTTCTGGGGTCGTGGCTACAGAGGCTCAGAGGCAAACTACACTCCAACAGAGAAAGAGATTTTAGCTGCTTATGAAGGAGTGAAAGCTGCTTCTGAAGTGATCGGAACTGAGTCACAACTTCTTCTAGCTCCTAGATTGCCAGTTCTGAATTGGATGTTCAAAGGCAAAGGTTCTTCACCACATCATGCAACGGATGCTACCTGGTCTAAGTGGATGGCTCTGATAACACAGTGAGCTCGAATGGGAAATCTCGAAAGGCCTGGTTTGGTGGAGGTGATCACAAACTGGCCAGAAGGCACAAGCTGTGCTAAACCTCCAGAGGAGAGAGTAACTCGTGCTGAGGAAGCTCCTCCTTACAGTGATCTGTCTGATGATGAGAAGAGATATGCTTTGTTCACAGACAGTTCCTGTCGTCTTGTTGGGAACAAGCGAAGGTGGAAATCTGCAGTGTGGAGTCCAACGCGCAGAGTTGCAGAAGCGAGAGATGGAGAAGGAGAATCCAGTCAATTCGCAGAGGTAAAAGCTGTCCAGCTAGCTCTTAACATAGCTGAACGTGAGAGATGGCCAAAGCTTTATCTCTACACTGACTCGTGGATGGTAGCCAATGCCTTGTGGGGTTGGCTGAAAGACTGGAAGAAGAATGGCTGGCAGAGGAAAGGAAAGCCTATCTGGGCTGCAGATCTGTGGCAAGACATTGCTGCTCGCATTGAGAGAATCCCAGTGAAAGTGAGACACATCGATGCTCACATTCCTAAGAGCAAAGCTACTGAGGAACAACACCACAACCATCAGGCAGATCTAGCTGCAAGAGTTTCCCAGGTGGACACAAACTCTGATCCTGATCCTGATCTTGACTGGAAACACCGAGGTGAGCTGTTCTTAGCTCGGTGGGCCCATGACTCGTCAGGACATCAAGGCAGAGATGCAACCTACCGATGGGCTCGTGACAGATCCATTGACATTTCCATGGATGCTATCACACAAGTCATCCATGACTGTGACATTTGTGCTGCTATTAAGCAGGCAAAGCGGATCAAGCCCTTGTGGTACGGTGACCGATGGTCCAAGTACAAGTATGGTGAAGCCTGGCAGATTGACTACATCACTCTACCTCGTTCTCGATCTGGTAAGCAGTATGTGCTGACTATGGTAGAGGCGAGCACTGGATGGCTGGAAACTTATCCAGTTCCTCATGCAACTGCACGTAACACCATTCTTGGTCTGGAAAGACAAATCCTGTGGAGACATGGAACTCCAGAGAGGATTGAGTCAGACAATGGAACTCATTTCAAGAACAATCTTGTAAAAAACTGGGCCAAAGAGCACGGCATCGAGTGGATATTCCACATTCCCTACTATGCACCAGCTGCAGGGAAGATCGAACGCTACAACGGTTTGCTGAAAACCACTCTCAAAGCCATGGGGGGTGGATCTTTGAAAAACTGGGAGAAACATTTAGCACAAGCAACCTGGTTGGTGAATAGTAGAGGTTCAGTGAATCGAGCTGGACCTGCCCAATCAGATTTGTTGCGAAAGGAAGAAGGTGATAGAGTTCCTGTTATCAGAGAAAAGAATCTGTTAGGCAAAACTGTTTGGGTATTTTCTCCTTCAGGAGAGGCCAAACCTGTCCGAGGGGTGGTTTCTGCTGAAGGTCCTGGTCACACCTATTGGGTGATGCAAGAAAATGGTGAAATTCAGTGTATTCCACAAAGAAATCTAACTTTGGCTGAGAGAGGTTAAATTCAGAGTGTTGTGCAGATACAGCATCGCGCCCAAGAGGAGAGTTCATGAGATCTACGGTGCACGAACCCTGAGAGCCCTGAGTCACCTGAGAGTCCCTGTTCCTTTCTTCGTTCCATCTGCGAGGAAACAAGCTGTTTGCTGTTTTTCCTGTGATTTGACTCTTTTGAATCATCTACATCTGAGATAGCCGGAATGGACTATGGTCTTTATTCACCTATTGTTGTAGATATTATTTTAGATTAGATAAATGATAGTAGCAGCGAATGGAATTGTTTAGAAGGGGTGGACTGTGATGGTTTGAAACTGTCTTTTTAATTTTTCCTTGCAAAGTTCAGAACAGAGAAAGTGAAAGAATGTAAATAAGTCACTATTGGGTGTAAGAAAGCAAAATAACGATTGTTCTAAACACTTCCATTGGATAGATAGAAATGTTTAAGAACTATTACCCAAAACAAAGTAGGCACTCTGCACATTCTGCGTTCGGCAGTGGGGGCAGTTGCTGGGCTGTCTGGCTGCTGTTTCTTCTTCTCTTCTGGCTGAAGATAACACGTACTGACCTTGGCAGCTAAGTTAACAACCTTCTGCTCTAACTAAACTCTGCTTCTCTGTCCAGGGGGGTCTGGGGGGGAAGCTCCTGGGAGAGGGAGGCCCCTTTGGGAGGGTCCCCTTGGGGGGAAGCAAAGGGAGATCGATTGTGCTTTTTCTGTTGATTGTATATAATTGTGAATGTTGTGAATTTTGTATATTTGTACATATTCATTGCATTTCATTGTAGATTTTAGACTCTGCTTGTAAATACAGCTTTTCATTTGCTTCCAGACTGGGCTAGCCTGGTTATTGTTGGTGGGGGGGGAATTTCAGCTCACACCGACACATAGTATGAGAGGTTTGGGTTGGAAAGGACCTTAAAGATCATCCAGTTCCAAACCCCTACCATGGGCAGGGACACCTCCCTCTCAATTTGACCTTGAACACCTCCAGGGAGGAGGCATCCACAACCTCCCTGGGCAAACTGTTCCAGTGTCTCCCCACCCTCACTGTCAAGAATTTCTTCCTCATCTCCAGTCTCAATCTCCCCTCTTCCAGCTCAAAGTCATTGCCCCCTATCCTGTCACTCCAACCCCTTGTCAAGTCCCTCCCCAGCTCTCCTGTAGCTCTTTCGAGTATTAGATTCTCATCATCCCTCCAAATCTAGCTACTGTACCTGTAGAAGGAAATGTGGAAGCAAATCTATCCTGAAACTATCCCATATAATTCACCTGTAATCACCTGAAGTTTGACTTCTTTTGTTGTTCTTATTTCTATCTTACTGCTCATTTACTGAGTAACAAACAAGAACATGGCACTTTCTAGACAGAGTCTTCTGAAAGCCTGTCCCTCTCTTAGAATCTTAGAATGATAGAATCCTTAAGGTTGGAAAAGGCCTCTGAGGTCATCAACTCCAGCCTTCTACTCAGCACCACCATGGCCATTAAACCATGCCCTAGCAGGCCACATCTGCACGTTTTTTGAATTCCCCTAGGGGTGGTGACTCCACCATCTCCCTGGGCAGCCTGTTCCAATGCTTGGCACTTTCAGTTGAATTCATAAAATGCCCTGGAAATAACAGAGATTTTAAAAGCATTCTAAAAAGCTTTTAAGAGGGCTTTCATGTGGCTTTCTTACTTGCAGGGTGAGAAAGGGATTAGCCAAGACGTTAACACTACTGATGCTATTAGCAGAGCACATGAATTGTGATTAAAGAGAGGTAGCTGGATGGAAGGAGGCAGCATTTTGAACCAACCTGAGAGAAAAGTGGAGAAGGGAGAAGGGCTGGGAGAAGCACTAACATAATAACTTGGAAGGGGAAGGGGCCAGTGGTGTAAAGGTTTGTTGCTGTATGCACAAAAAAGTGGTACTGTGACTAGTGGGCACATGGCTGCATGAGAAAGGCCTCTTAAGAGTGAGGTGTATACTAAGAATTGTACCTTTGTCAGCTATGGGCATGGAAAAGAAAGATTTGGTGGTGAAATAAGTGGCATCTGTCAGGAACAGGTAACACCTGGGGTGAAAAACTTCATGGCATGGCTCTGGGCAGCCTGTTCTAGCTGAGGATTCTCCTGCTGACTGCAGAGGGGGTTGGACTAGATGATCTTTGAAGGTCCCTTCCAGCCCAGACCATTCTTCTGTGAAATAAGAATTATTTAGAGAATGCTGGGGTGATGTATCTGGTAGTCACCCAGCTAATGGAATGGTGGGGTTAGAAATGGAGACAGCTTTCTTAGAGAGAATAGAAAGATTTTTTTTTTTTTTTTGTACATAAATGTCAAGTTAATAGCATTCCATTCAGGAGGAGATATTAAAGGGACAATTGGAGAGAAGAGAGAAAATAGAACAGGCAGGAGGATTTTTTTTTTTTTGCAGGCTGTGGTCAAAATTGAGTACTAGGAATGAGGAGAAACAGAGGAATGATATTGAGAGTAATAAAGTTTTTAAATTAGAGTTTGTGAAAGAAAGAGGGGAAGATCTGAAAAGGCATTACAGATACAGGCTAAAGGTACCAGAGAAGAACATTCAGTAGTGGAAGGGGTGTGTGAGAAGATAGTCATGGCAGAAGAGGTGGGAAAGATGCTAGAGAAGAACAAACAGAACACAGTGCTGAAGACGAGAGTAGGAGGAATGCAGTGGATATATTTAGGGGTGTTGTTATGTACAAGTTATGTAGCTCAAAAGATGCAAGAACGCATAACAGGAATATTTTAGAATGTCTTTTTTAACTGTCAGAAGGGAAGAGGCTAAGCAGTCCACCATGGTAGGAAGCCTGTGTTCAGCAGGAAAAAAATAATGGCATAATGTGCTTTTTTACCTGATTGAGGGACAGTCTGGTCTTAGGGGAGGCATCTTTCAGGGGTACATTCAAATCCATGTGTGTAGAATATTTAGTTTGTATACTCCTTTCCAATTATAGCTTTTTTATTGATGCAGTATCACAGAAGCACAGACTGGTTTGAGTTGGAAGGGACCTTTAAAGGTCATCTGGCCCAACTCCTCCCCCCTGCAGTGAGCAGGGACATCTGCAGCCAGATCATCTATTGTTTTAAAATATGACTGATCTATAAGTGTCAGGTATTGCATGATCCTGAGCTCACTGAATTTGCTTTTAAAGTTTTAAGATGATTGCCAGTTGTGTGCATTTTCATTCCTCTAATCAGATGTCTCAGTCCAGAGGAGGAAGGAGACCTGGTTCTTTTTGGAAGATTTCTCTGTTGTGAAATCAAGGCACAAAAGAGGCTAAATATCAAAAGAGAGACCATTTATTAAGGGATTAAGTAAACAAAAATGAAGGGAGAAAAGGAGAAAAAGAGAGAAAGAGAGAGTGGAGACAGAGCATGAGAGCAGGAATGGGAGCCAGCAATGTGCTCTTGTGGTCAGGAAGGCCAAAGCCATTCTGGGGTGGATTAAAAGGGCTGTGGTTAGCAGGTTGAGAGAAGTTCTCTTCCCTCTCTACTCTGCCCTGCTGAGGCCACATCTGGAATATTGTGTCCAGTTCTGGGCCCCTCAGTTCAAGAAGGACATTAGGGAACTGCTTGAGAGAGCCCAGCACAGAGCCACAAAGATGCTGAAGGCAGTGGAACGTCTTCCTCATGAGGAGAGCCTGAGGGAGCTGAGGATCTGTAGCTTGGAGAGGAGGAGCCTGAAAGGTGACCTCATTGCTGTTGATGAAGATGTGCAGGGGGAGTGCCCAGAGGCTGGAGCCAGGCTCTGCTGGGGGATGCCCAAGGAGAGCACAAGGGACAGTGGTGGGAGCTGAGGCAGAGGAAGTTCCATGGAAAAAGAAGGAAAAATGTTTTCCCTGTGAGGGTGACAGATCCCTGGAACAGGCTGCCCAGGGGGGTTGTGGAGTTTCCCTCTGTGGAGATATTCAAGACCCTCCTGGATGTGTTCCTGTGTGACCTGCTCTGGGTGCTCCTGCTCTGGCAGGGGGACTTGGACTGGATGAACTTTCAAGGTCCTGTCCAGCCTCTAACATTCTGTGATTCTGATATTATCATCTTTGTGTCTGGTTTTGATGCTTAGAATTTTTCATATTTATAGAAGCATTACTCAGTGTGACAGAACCTCTTTGTCCTTGTCCTGTGCTGTGGGAAATACACAGATGGACTTCTACATTGGAAACTATGATAATGTGAGACACGCCAAACAAGAGTCTTCCTCTCCATCCCATTAGGAATTAATAATCTGCATGTATTATAGCCTTTTGTCTAAGTGATATAGCGTCTAATACCTCTGACATTTGATGCAGAAATTGCTCCGTGGGGTTCTCTGCTTCACATAATTTGGAGTTGCCCCAAGATTATCTAATTATGGAAAAAGAAAGTTGTGCTGTCTTTGAACTGGTGTTGGAGATTTCAAGCAGAGCAACAAAAGCTAAGCTTCCATAAATTATTAAACCAGATACAACTTAAAACTTTCTTTTCCTTTTCCATGTTGTAGATGGAGTAGCCTGTGTCTAGCCTAGCAGATACAGTCAGAGCAACGACTTCCATCCTGGAGCACTCATTGTATAAAGAGAAATAATTCTGATTTCCTTCTTCTGAAAACAATACAGTGTCAAGAGGCAGAAAAATAGAATTTCAGAGCAGCCTCCTTAAAGTGTATGATTGCACAGGTTACCTTGAATTGGTGTAAGATGGTCTTCTAAGGATATACTCTTGTTTTACTAGATTTTGTCAGGTGAGTCCCACACTGTGGGACCCTTTTTCTGCTGTATTATTCAGGATTGCAAGGTTGGGCTTTAAAGTTGCATTCTCTCAGAGTTGTTTTCATCAATCCTGAGAACTGCTTCTGCAGTGTGTTTTATTTTCTTTTTTGGTTTTATGGTGGTTTGGTTTGGATTGGTTTGGATTGGTTTGATTGGGTTTGGTTTGGGTTGGGTTTTTTCCTTGTTCTTTAGCATAACATTATGTAAATCATAAATTACCTTGAGAAGCTGACAGGCTTTTTTTTTGTTTTCTCTCTAATAAGTATTTTAGTTTGGTGGCCCCTGATCATTGGGCAGAGGAGAATGGAAGCCCTGTGACAAATGCCACTCTTTGATGCTTTTGATGAGGAGATGCTTCATGGAGCCAGTGTGACACACAGCATGGGTGTAATGCTTGACTACAGGCCCACTTTAAAACATCATGTGCCAGCTGTGGTCAGCTCTGCATTAGGGTGCTTTGGGGATGGACTTTTTCATAATGAAAAGACTCTTGCAGGACTGGAGACCTTCTTGCATCCTATCCAGTAGCCAGAAGGCATGCTTTATAATTGCACAGATGCATTGTCATGGCCTGTGCTGTAAACTGCACTAATGACTTTGTATGGACTGAGCAAAGACAATAAACAAGATTGTAGCAGTGTGGTTGGAATCCCTGAGAACCAGGAAGGTAGAACTCTTTGTGCTGACTCACACATTGCTGTGATTCTTTTTGAACAAGTTATATCACCATCATGAGGATTTTTGTGTGTGCTTCTGGCTGTTTGTGAGGGTTTAAGAAGTTTTCAGGGTTGGGGGCTTTTTTGTTGTTTTTTTGAGGAATGCTGAATGGATATTTATGGGGAAGTGTTTGGTTTTGTGTAAGAAAATGATGATTTGACATAGACATGCTGGCCTGAAAAAAAAAAAAAAAAAAAAGCAAGAAAATTGAAAAGAAAGTGAAGAGATAACTTTAGGAATTTCTGACATTCCCATATAATTTTGGCAGTTCTAAACTCAGGCTTTCAAAGATGGGCTCTGAAAAATCAAAAGGACAATTAACAAACAGTCACAGTTTGACTCAGACCCTACAGAGTGATGAATTTATTTAAGGAGAATGTTACTTTATGATTTTTTTTCTCCTTTTTCTTGTGTGGTTTGCTTTTAAGTCTGTAGATGTGCATGAGTCACATTTTGCTGTTACTTTAAAATTTTACTTTTAAGAGAAAATGAAAGTTGTTTCTCTTCAGTTTGGCACAGTGAACTAGATTGGGACTTGACAAACAAATATTGAAGCAAGTAATAGTATTCCTGCTCTTCTAGGTGGTGAGGAAAGATAAGGTAGATCCACATGTCACAGAATCATAGAAACATGACCTTTCAGCTCTTCAAGTTCAACCAGTCTCTAACTCCACCAAGGCTGGGGCTAAATCATGTCCCTCAGCACCACATCTCTGTCTCTTTGAAACACCTCCAGGGATGGGGATTCAACCAGCTCCCTGGGCAGCCTGTGCCAGGCTTTGAGAACCTTTTCAGGGAAGAAATTTCTTCTGATGTCCAACCTCAACTTCCCTTGGTGCAACTTAAGGCCATTTCTATTCACCCTGATGTCTCCTAATGTCCCTCACTTTCCTTTATGTCTTCTTCTGGAAACAAACAAACAAAGAAAAAAACAAACAAAAAAACAACCAAACAAAACCCACTAGGCTTGCTTGTCTTCAGCTCTTCCTTTCTGGAGAGGCATTTTGACTAATTGAACTTTTGATTCATAATGTGATAGCAGGAAAATGATGGGCTCAGCCTCAGCTTGGGACCACCCCTTGACTTTTGCCTCACAGACCCACAGACCTGTCTTTCTCCAGGCACATCTATGCTGCAGAATGCAAGACAGCAAAAAAAGAAAAAGCACAGGGTTATTATAAATGAACTACCTTAGACAGCAGAAATGTAAGCAGTCTGGAGCTCCTCACAGGCTAATTTTTCCTTGCTGAAGCAGAGGAAATTAGCCCAGATGAAGCTTGTGCTGCTGAGAGCGGAGTGCTTCTGGTATCCTAGTTAGTCCATCTAAAAATAGGTTTTGGAAACTCTCTGTTCTTTGCAGGCTGCTCTGTGGGCATGGATTTATTTGTCTGCTGATGGCTTGGGCATGCGTGGAACTGAAATAGTTAAAGATCAGAGGGTGCTCTCCCTGTCAGTAATTTTAGACATGGTTTAAATGGCCAAGGTAAAATCTAGGTGAATATAAGCTTCATCTCCTCCTCAAAGACAGGCATAAAGTTATGGAACATAACAGATGTTTATTTTTAAATGCTTATTTATTAACCATAAAACAAATGCCTAATTAACTCTATTGTTTAAAGCAAACATTTGCAATGACTGTTTCCTTTCATATGCTGGTGTTTTGGTAGGTATCTGTGTAACATTGCTTTATGCTGGAATTAGAAGTTTTATTTCCATCTGAACTGTCTATGCCAGACTTCTGTTTATTGGAAGGATTAGCAATAAGGAAAAAAAATCCCCAAAAAATCCCAAAAAACCCAAAACAACAAAACAAAACAACCCACAACCCTACACCTGCCAGTCTAATATATTGATACATCAGTTTTTATTAAAAAATGTGATTCATGAAGTAGAAAAGGCACCAAATGCATGTGTTATTTTTCAGTTAGATGTGAAATTATAATGCAGGCTGCAGAAACCTGAGGTTTTTTTCACAGTGATGGCATAAGAAATGTTATTTTCCATTGCTGTATAACAACTTCCTAAAACTCACATTGCTGTGTTTTGTTTTTTTTTTTTTTCTTATTGTCTCTGAAATATTTTCTTGGAAGTTTCCAGTGGCCTTGTAAAGACTCTGCAGATGCTTAAATATGTACTTAAATTGCACTTTGCTTTGCTATAATACCTGTGATGTAATTAAAGCAAGGAGAGTAAAAAATCTCCCTCACTTTAAGAGGAGTGATTGGAGCAAGCAGGCATAAATATCAAATTTATTTTACCTTTCTTGCTGGATTATTTTTTTTTCCCTAGAAGTGAAGGTGTTTTGATGATGTAGGGTACACCTCCTTGAGTAACTTCTAATCAGAAATGAAGACATGCAAAACTGTTTTAGACAGGTTTTGAGCCCCTCTAACTCTCTGCAGTTATGAAGACTTCCTGTATTTCTGAGCTATAACAAGGAGATTTTTGTAAAATGTTCTTCATAGTAGAACTTGTTTTATATAAGTAACATACTTAAAAAGCTAATTTCTTTTCTCCTTTCTGCACTGCAATCCACAAAGTGTGATTAATAATAGATTTAAATTTGCTAAGTGCATTTACTCCTTTGTGCCATCATAAAGAGAATCTATTACTGTAAAATTGAGGCTTAGTTCCAAATTGTGCCATTATGAAGTTTTCTTCCAGCAATGTTTTGTCTCTAATACACTTCCCTCATTGTAATTCTATTGCAAACCTGATGTCTAGCATCAAGTCTCACAATAATTATTTTAAATTGCTACTAGGAACAGTAGTCCTGGTGGGATATATTACTACCATTCTAACAAGATGAATTTCAATGCACTTGAAACCATGTTACACTGTATTATGAAAGAAAGAAAATCTTTGAGTTGTAGGTAGGCAAGCAGATTCAGAACGCTGAAAAACGTTTTTTTATCAACTTCACAGCACTTCAGGTTGCACTCACATTATCAATTTAAATTAGTATTAATTATATATTATGATAAACTATTGCTATAGAATGGCTTTAGCTAAAACTTGGCAACGAGACAAAGTGGAGCTTTAGAAATTGGATTGTTTTGCTGAAATCACTGCCAGGCTCCAAGCCTGGAATTCTCCTGGACTGCTTCATAATGAGACCTCAGATTAGCTCCTTCACTTTAACCCCCAAGATTTAAAACTTGGTTTTAAAATGAGTACCCCTTTGATGTAATATGTGTATGAAGACTGCAAAGCACTGCCTGTAGGTTTATTTCATCCTGCAGCTCCACAATTAAGTGCTGTAATTAAGGGAAAACACGTAATTATTTGCATTCCAGTATTCCATATCGTCCTAAAGGCATAAACAGGTACCTCTGTAATGTCTTAGTCTGACATGAACAGTCACATAGCCCTACTCAGAGGATGGCTAAAATTTACAATTGCTCCCATTTTATATTTAGAAACCCCAGAACTGAATGTTGCTAAAGCAACATTAAAAACAACCTCCCTGGCAAACAAGAGAATAAGGCAAACTCCTACATCACTCCAGCTTGTCAAAAGGGCTGAGTCCCTGCATTTAGTTCACAGAATCATAGAATATTTTGGCTGGAAGAACCAAGATCATCGAGTCCAACCATTAACCCAGCACTACCAAGTCTGATGCTGGACTGTGTTGCTCAGCACCACATCTACAGGTCTTTAAAATCCCTCCAGGGATGGGGACTCCACCACTGCCCTGGGAAGCCTGTTCCACTTCCTGACCACCTTTTCAGGGAAGAAGTTTTTCCTAATGTTCAACCTAAAACTGATGCAACTTGAGGCCATTTGCTCTTGTCCCATTACTTGCTGCTTGGGAAAAGAAACTGATCCCCAGGTGCCTCCAGCCTCTTTTCAGGGAGTTGTAGAGAGCCAGAAGGTCTCCTCTCAGCCTCATCTCCAAGGCTGAACTAGCCCAGCTCTCTCAGCCACTCCTGAGAAGAATTCTGCTGCAGACCTACACCAGCTTGAGCCAGTCTGAGTTACAGCAATTCAACAAATGTGAAAGGTGCATGGTAGTGGTCATCACAGTAAAAACACTGTGGCCTCATTTGTTCTACATCCTTCACAAGAGAAGATAAACTGCACACAACATGTGGTGGAAAATCATCAGCAGCTCATTACCTTTTGCATGAAACTTGGGAGGAGGTTCTGATTATGATGTTGATCACTGAAGGGGGGAAGGTGCATGTTGTCTGTGTGTATTGAGTTGGCTAATATGTTGAGTTTGAGGGTGGTTGCATCATGTACAGGACTGCCTGTAGTGACTTCACCCATAGATACAGCTATAAAACTATAAAAGTATATACCTTGCTTTCTTGTTTTGAGGTAAAAAAAAAAAACACAAACATATATGGGTGATGGGAAACTGGTTAGAAATAGAGTGTGGAGCCTGATCTGTTTTCTTCAACTGCTCCCATCCTCCTTGTAAATGTTTTACAATGCTTTCCTCTGCCCCCTCCCATCTCCAAATTCCTGTATTTTCTGTGAATTTGGGAAAGAATCTACAGTTCAAAAGCATAGTTTGGAAGAGGCATGGGGAAAAAAAGCTGTGTTACCTTCTAAATGCCAACTAATTTACAAACCAGTCTTTTAAACCAGTGATGGTTGTAGATATCTTCTACAGGATAGCTTCCTGTGTTTCCTAATATTTCTTTCCATTGTTACTTTAATTCCTTGAATCCTACACTCCTAAGACGCTGGAATGTGTCCAGAGAAGAGCAGCAAGGCTGGAGAGGGATCTGGAGTACAGCCCTGTGAGGAGAGGCTGAGGGAGCTGGGGGTGTTCAGCCTGGAGAAGAGGAGGCTCAGGGAGGTTGTAGCCAGGTGGGGGTTGATCTCTTCTCCCAGGCACCCAGTGACAGAACAAGAGGACACAGTCTCAAGCTGCACCAGGGGAGGTTTAGGCTAGATGCTAGGAAGAAATTCTTCCCAGAAAGAGAGATTGGCCATTGGAATGTGCTGCCTGGGGAGGTGGTGGAGTCACTGTCCCTGGAAGTGCTTAAAAGAAGCCTGGATGAGGCACTCAGTGCCATGGGTTAGTTGGTTAGATGGTGTTGGGTGATAGGTTGGACTTGATGATCTCAAAGGTGTTTTCCAACCTGGTTAATTCTGTGGTTCTGTGAGGGTGTTTGAAATGCAACACTTCTGTGTTTGCCTTTTTGTGTTTCTGTTTAGATAGATAGATAAAGTTCATAATTCCAATACCCAGGTTACTCATACACTTTGTCAGAATTATAAAATGAGTTCTAACATAATTGCACACGTCTATACTTCACAAATTAAATCTAAAAAGGCAAAAGCTTGGAGCTTTCCAAATTCAAACACTTTTTCCAATGACCACTTTCACCTGTGGCCTGCTGACTCGTGTGGCAAAGTCACTGCAGAGTATAGTTAGTTACATTTGATTAAGAGAGCTCAGATCCTCAAAAGTGGTGTCCTCTCATGCAGTGTGAAGTAAAGGTCTCTGCTGGATCAGGGCTAAAGTACTGAGCTCCATGCCAAGCTGATCCCAGAAATTGAGGAGGGAATTGGAGATAATAACATCACTTCCATTGGTGTTGCTCCATGAAAAAATAAATATGTAATTTTGCATTTGTGCCTTGCCATCTTGAAATTGTGGAATCGATTTTGCTTGCAAGTACAAAATGAATGCAAATCAATGTCCTGAGCAAGCTGCTCTACTTGCAGATGTCCCTTCTCCCTGAGGAGGGGTTGGGCTAGATGGCCTCCAAAGGTCCCTCCCAATCCAAACCTGTTGTGATTCTGTGAGGTGATTCTGTGATTCTTAGTGGAGACGTCCAGCAGATCCACCAGTGTGCCACAGTCCATTTAATGGACTTGAAAATAACTCAGTAGCTATGTTCTACCTTTTTTTTTTTTTTGCCTGCTTGTACTCTTGGTAGAAATATTAGAGATGGTTGGACTTGATGATCTTAAAGGTAGCAGAGATGGTTGGACTTGATGATCTTAAAGGCAGTAGAGATGGTTGGACTTGATGATCTTAAAGGCAGCAGAGATGGTTGGACCTGATGATCTTAAAGGCAGTAGAGATGGTTGGACTTGATGATCTTAAAGGCAGTAGAGATGGTTGGACCTGATGATCTTAAAGGCAGTAGAGATGGTTGGACTTGATGATCTTAAAGGCAGTAGAGATGGTTGGACTTGATGATCTTAAAGGCAGCAGAGATGGTTGGACCTGATGATCTTAAAGGTCTTTTACAACTTCAATGATTTAATTTGATGATCTGAGAGGTCTTTTCCAATCAAAACAACTCTCTGGGTTTCTAGAAGTTCTTCAGTAGTGGTAGCTTGCATGAGCCTTGCTACCAGTCAAAGAATGAACAAGTAAAACACTGTAGTTCCCCCCTGCCAGTCCTGGCAGACATAAATCACATTAACCCAGCAAGCAGCATGAAGTCCACATTCCAGTTGGAAAAGGCCAGCAACTGGAATGGTACCACATTGCCTTTGAACAGATGTGTCAGTCTTTCTTCATGCTAAAGCACTACCAACCACTCTCTAAAGTTCTTTTCCAAAGGTTTCTGTGAGCCATTTGGACAAATAATTCCAATTAAACATTGTACAATGTCTTTCTTTATATTTTTTTTCCTCTTAATTTCAGTGTATGGAGATCTTTACACACAAATGAACATTTTTTTTCAGAGATGATACAGAAGTAAAAAGCATTTTTACTTTTGACTGGGCTGAAGGTGTTTAGAAAAAGCCTTAGTGCCATGGTCTAGCTGAGTAGTTAGGGTTAGGTGATTGGATGGACTTGACGATCTTGGAGTCCTCTTCCAACCTGGTTGATTCTGCAATTCATAGAATCATAGAATCAGTCAGGGTTGGAAGGGACCACAAGGATCATCCAGTTCCAACCCCCCTGCCATGGCCAGGGACACCTCACACTACAGCAGGCTGGCCAGAGCCTCATCCAGCCTGGCTGCAAACACCTCCAGGGATGGGACCTCAACCACCTCCCTGTACAACCCATTCCAGGCTCTCACCACTCTCATGGGGAAGAACTTCTTCCTCACATCCAGTCTGAATCTCCCCCTTCCAGCTTTGTTCCATTCCCCCCAGTCCTATCACTCCCTGATATCCTAAAAAGTCCCTCCCCAGCTTTCTTGGAGCCCCCTTCAGATCCTGGAAGGCCAAAAGAAGGTCACCTTGGAGCCTTCTCTTCTCCAGAATGAAAATAATGTGGTGTACCTGAGAGTTTGCTGCTGGGCAAAAGCTAAACTGTGAATCTCAAATATTTTGTGCTGAATAAAAGGCTGCTGTTAATGCTGAAAATAAAAAAACCCCACATAAAATAACATAAAATAAAATAAAATAAAATAAAATAAAATAAAAAATAATAAAAAATAATAAAATAACAAACTAAAACAATAAAATAAAATAATAAAATAAATAAAATAAAATATAAAATAATAAAATAAAATAAAATAAATAAAATAAAATAAAATAAAATAAAATAATTTTTAGAAAGGGTGTTTTCCACAACACTTTCTTTTGCCCAGCAGAGGCTGTTGGAGAGAGAGAAGCAGAATTTCATCCAGGGCCCTCTGAGTGTTAATAAAGTACAACCAAAGATGCAGAGTGCTGCTAAAAACACTCTTAAGTGCTAAATAAAAAATTCTGTCAGAGTGAGCCCATAACATCACCTCTTGGGACTGATCACATCCTTCGGCTTAAAATACCAAGTCAGCCTTAATGAGGAATTGAAATTATCTTTTTAGTCATTCTTGCTTCTTTGAACTTAGGAAAAGAGTGATTTTGTTTGCTGGTTCAGGAGTCAAGGCAAGAATCTGTGCTGTTGAGACATTCTAATAGTGCTTAACTTGCTAACACTAGATGGCAAGAGACATATTCTATTTTAACACTCAGAAAGCGCTACGTGAATTTACCAACATGTGCACCAACTCCAGATTTCAAGAGTCTTGAATGGATTATTGTCCAGAGCGAGATAAATCTGAATTCCACAGAGCTGAAACATTGGAAATTAGCTGCATGATGTATGAACCCAAATAATAGTGTCCCTGACGTAGGGGAAGGAAAAAAAAAAGTGATGGAAATTAAACATCTAGTTATGCACAGTGTGTCTGCACAATGTGCTGCATGCACCGCATGTGTTAGAATTTCTTCTCAGTTCTCTCTTTTTTTTTTAATCTTTTATTCATAGCATTGCAGGTGATGAAAAATTTATGCCTTGAGTCTGGCATTGAAATTAAATGCAAAATGAAAACAGAAGCAGTTTATACTGACAGCTTAAATATCTTTATCTAGCATACGGTTGCACTATAAAAATCGCTGGGTGACTTTTAAAAATCTCCCACGTGCAAAAATGCAAACATTGCACAATAAAAGGATAAAGTTAGGACTCTGTCTATTAACAAGGGAGAAAAAAAAAAAAAAAAACAAAACCTTTCCATTCCTTTTGCTCACTGCTAATTTTTTTCACAATTTATCTCAGGGCATCAGGTGAGTGTTGCATGCAGATTTCCCACACAGCAGCCCAGCTACTGACATCGATTCTGTGACGCAGAGAAAACAATTGGGGTGTTCACTACGTTTTGAGATTGTTTCTACCCTTTAAATGGAGTGGAAAGCACACATCTTGTACTTGCATACTGTCAGAGTGAAAGGTTAATTATTCAGGTGAATCAGTCCCTGCATTCTGACAGCCACAGTGCATGTTTTCTGTTAATAAGAGCAGGATCACTACGAAGCAGCTCTTAAATCTTTAAAGCGGCAAACGATAAAACACACTTAGAAAAAACAGAAATCAGTCCTTTGAAAAGGCAATTTTTAATGTAGTAACTTTAGCCATAATTGGCTGTATTTAACATGCTGATGTATTTTAGCCATTTGACCACTTTTTAAGTGGCTACCCTGCAATGTTGGTTTGGTTTTGGGGTTTTTTTGTGTGTGTGTGTGTAACTGTGCGTTTTTTTTCTTCTAGTTGTTGCTCCTACTCTTTACGCAATGCCAGGTCATTAATTGTAATTTTTTAATTCAAATTAATAATCAACAAAACTTTTGTGAGCAGTGCACTATTGTGCACCATGAGGCTGTTGTGATACTAAAAGTAATCTTTTTTTTTTCTTTTTTTTTTTTTTTAATATTTCCCTGACTGAAGTGTGAAAATGCACAGTTTGCAGCCAGGTAGAGCACTGACAGTAAGCCACCTATTACATTTTCATGTGCAGAAGCCTCCTCTCAAGTGCTCACCACTTTTACATCCAGTTTCTGATTTGTTGATTTCTTTCATTTCTTTTTTTCCCCCCTCCACAATGCCTTATGTAAACGTTAGTCTGTATAATTATGCAGATAATTTTATACAATATTAATTGTGCTAAGAGTGTACTGAAAGTCTGTTTAATTCAGTAATTCATTTGCATTTTAATGATCCTAACAGCATAAGGTTACAGAGTAAAATTGAAACATCTCGTTGACTGTTGCTGCAGTGTGAAAAGAGTTGAAGCTCTTATTTTTTGTGCTCTCAAATCTCATTAAATGTATCATTAGCATTTAAAGACACCAGAGAACACACGTTCAGCGAGGGACCAAAAATCAGTGAGGGACCAAAAACCAGTGAGGGACCAAAAAATCAGCTGCAATGCGTCTTAAAAGTCCACAGTGTAACAAAGGGTGTTAAAGACATGTTGGAATTTGGTACCTGTGGCATTTGAGCTCTGATTTTAGTATTTTCACTACCAGCATTCAGCACCTGAGCAGATAATTCTGGTAGTGGTGGTAGACTGAATGTACCAAATGCACTTGAGGAAAGATGCCAAGATACCTTTCGGTGGGAGGAAGGAGTGTGAGGAGCAAGTACATTTTTTTTATTTTTCAATCAGATCTTTTAAAGACATAAGAGTCTGTTTAGGGGTGGGTTGTGTTTTCTTTTTCCATGCTACAGGAGTGAACGTGTGGGCTTTCACAAACAGAGGGACTAACACATCCTGATGGTCTGCATCACTAGATTTCAAGTTAGCTCTGTGACGTTCCTCAGGTTTCCTTTATCACACACAGGTTTTAATATCGGCGTGAATAAATCTAAATTGTTTGCTTCTTTCTCCCTAATTCCTGAAGCAATGTAAAAGCCTGGAGAGGTTTGAAGTGACAGGATTACAAGCAGTCTTTTGCATACACAGCCTTTAGGGATGAGCGGCTACCTTGCATCTAATAAACAAGAAAGTGGAATCGTTGAATAATGAATTAAGTGGCATAAGTTGTGATAACAAGGAGCAAATGTAACTTCAGATGAATGGTATTTGCTTTGTGTGGGGTTATCTGAGAGGGCTGATGCTTCACCAAGGGATAGCAAAAAAAAAAAAAAAAAGAGAAAAAAGGCTCATTATTTTAAGATGTTCTTTCACAGAACGCAGCCTAAAATGATTTTGCAATTTTTTTTTCATTTGCTGAGCTCCTTTGTGTGCCTCTGTCCTCTACCAAGAGAAAAAAAGAAAACAAAACAGACAAAAAAACACCCCCCAAAAAACAGGATTCTTTTAGGCCGCTGAGTTTTGTTTGTAAAGAAAATTCCTAGTGAGTTTCAGATGGGTCACCAACAATTAAATAGAGATGTCTAATTGGTTGATCCATATTAGGGTCAGCAGCTGGTTACAGAATAAAAGCTCACGGTGCCCTGCTTGCACAGTTCTGAACCAAATTAAATTATTAATCTACTCTTTGCTTCAATGTAGCTTCACAGGGATCCCTAACCTGCCATACTGAATAAAGCAGAACTACCACTTTACATTTTCATTATGATGAATTATGTTTTAAATTGCAAATACGTTCCCCGTTTAGCTGGCGTGGAGTATCACCTTCGATACCTTGGATTTATTCCGGCGCTCACTGTTTGTGTTTATTCTGCTAATTCCAGTTATTAGATGGACCTGGGAGCTCGTGGGTGTCCAGTTAGTATAAATAGAAGTATCAAAGCAGTCAGAAAAAAGAGAGAGATGTGAAAGGCAAATGTTTATTTTCTTCAACTGATGTGTTTGTTGGGGTTTTTTGTTTAAATGGAGAAGGATTTCATGTGTCAAAATGGGCTGTGAGTCTAAATCACAATTAAACACAGTCCTCTTCCCAGAGGCAGTGAGGAAGCAGGTCTCTTACCTTTTCTGTCAGTAGGTATTTATTTCAGCTGTGTGTTGTTTAATTAGTGAAAGCTGGTGCACCTAACTTCTCAGAGTACCCTTCCAGCAGGTTGTTGCTGTGTGGAGAGAACTCTGCCTCCTCAAACAGAACTTGCAGGTTTTTCCCCTTTTAAGAGTTACACTTCATAATTTGTAAAGGGCAACAGCTGAGATGAATCAGGCTCTGCATTATTGTTCATTCCAGTCCAGTGAGAAAGATCGTAACTTGAAAAATACTTTGTGAAGTAATGGCAGGAAATATCCAGCTATGTGCTTTTTCATTATCTTTTAATTAAGTTTTTTTAAGAGACCTGATGCCAGTACCCAGCTGATTAAGTGGTCTTGGTGCTAGATCCTGTTGCTTTTGAAAGTATATATATTGATACAAGCTGCCTTTAGGAATAAAGAAGCAGGTCTTGCTTTTAATTTCAGTAGAATGAAGTCTCAGGCTTTAATGTCACATTAAATGGAGCATGCTACTTCACAGAGTCATTTAGGCTGGAAAAGGCCTTTAAGATCATCAAGTCCAAGCATCAGCCCAACACTACCAAGGCCATCACCAAGCTGTGTCCCTCAGCACCATGCCTGCACAGCTTTTAAATCCATTGCAGGGATGATGATTCCACCAGTTCCCTGGGCAGCCTGTTCCAATGCCTAATTGCTCTTTCATTAAAGAAATTTTCCCAGTGTCCAACCCAAACCTCTACCAACACAACCTAAGGCCATTTCCTCTTGTTCTGTCACTTGCTACTAGGGAGAGGACACCAACCCCCACCTGGATCAAGCCTCCTTTCTGGGAGTGGTAGAGAGCAATGAGATCTCCCTTCAGCCTCCTAGCTTCCAGATTAAACCCCCCCAGGTCCCTCAGCTGCTCCTCCCCAGCCCTGTTCTCCAGACCCTTCCCCAGCTTTGCTGCCCTTCTCTGGACCTGCTCCAGCCCCTCAATGTCCTTCTTGCAGTGAGGGGCCTAAAACTGAACCCAGGATTTCAGGAGCAGCCTCACCAGTACCCAGTACAGTGGGGAAATCACTTCCCTACTTGGGCTGGCCACGCTACAGCTGATCCAAGCCAGGATGCTGTTGGCCTTCTTGGCCACCTGGGCATACATTGTCTCCTCTTCAGCCAGAAGTGGACCTGGCAGAGAGGTAATCCAAAGGGATTGTTGTTTAATTTGTACTTTGAGATGTGCCCAGCTCTTCTAATATTCCTGCATGGTGCCTTTTGTTGATGGTGGGCCTGTCCCTGTTCCAGTGATGTCACCAAAATAACAGGATTGGTCCTTATTGTGCCTACACACAAGTTGTGCACCACTGAAGTCATCTCAAAACTAATACAGTACTGCAGTCTGCACCTAAACCAGCTATCAACAGCTGCTTCTTCTGCCATGGATCCCAAAAATAGAAGATCTTCTGGTCAGAAAACAGTTTTCCTGACACTGTTAGCTCCTGGATGACAAATTTTAAACTTGATGTTGGTGAGCTTGGCTCTGTTCTTTTTTGTGAGGATCTAGTCTTTTCTTCTATTTCCTTGTTCAAGTCAGTCAAGCCCAGAGAAGAATCATGACCAAGATGAACTGTAAGTTAAATGGTAAGGTTTAGGAGGTCAGGTAGTGATAGGACTGGGGAGAATGGGGCAAAACTAGAAGTGGGGAGGTTCAGATTGGATGTTAGGAAGAAGTTCTTCCCCATGAGGGTGATGATTCACTGGCACAGGTTGTCCAGGGAGGTGGTAGAAGCCTCATCCCTGAAGGTTTTTAAGGCCAGGCTGGATGTGGCTGTGAGCAACCTGATCTAGTGTGAGGTGTCCCTGCCCATGGCAGGGAACTGGCTGAGCCTTGAGGTACAGTGTCAGATGGAATGCAAAGGAAATGAGAAGAAAAATATGAAGCATTCATATGCTCTCCCCAATTCTTACTGTATTAGCAATATTAATTTAGAAGAAGAATGAAAATTTCTGTTAAGAGTGAGGTTGCTGTCAAAAAGAAATTAGGGAATCATAAAGGAATAGGCTAGAGAATAATGCAGAAATATCATTACAGAAGCTCTGTCTCATTTGGAATGCTATTTCCCATGGTGGATACCCCTCTCACGATGGATGTGGCAGATGGGGGAGATCTAAAGAGTGGTGTGAGATTAGAAAGTTTGTGCTGTACCTGAAAAGAGTATTTTATCAGAGTTTAAATATGTGTGCAACTGATGTGTAAAGGTCATGCCCAGAGCTTCTGCTTTCAGAAGCTAAAACACAAGAGAAATGGAAAGATGGCAAATTCATGACTGCTGCAAAATATATTTGGGTACAACACTGCCCTAAAGGTAATTGCCACTCAATGTTTATAGTAGACAAGACTGGTCTTGGAATTAAAGAAATTTGGTGTTTTTTTTTTTCTTCAGAACGATGCATTTTAATTGATGGTGGATAAGGAAGGCACAAGATGGATAGATACAGAGTGGTCTTGCACCATTCTCTAAGTAGTTAGGGTTGAGATAAGTATTTTGTGGATATCAACATCCTACACGTGGCTTCCTGTGCCTGCCATCTGCATTTCCTCTTTCTGGCACCTTTTAGAGCCTGTGTTACTAGCCTCAAGTTGAACCAGGGGTGGTTTAGATTGGATATTAGGAAAAATTTCTTTGCTGAAACTCTGTTCAAAACCTGGAACAGGCTGCTCAGGAAAGTTGTGGATTCACCATCCCTGGAAGCGTTCAGGAAATGGGTTGATGTGGTGCTGGGGGGCACATGGGTTACTGTTGGGCTTGGCAGTGCTGGATTGAGGATGGGAATGGATGATCTTGGAGGGGTTTTTGGTTAATATTGCTATGATTCCAAGTTCATGCACAGAGTAGACCTTTACACCATGCCTGTCTTCTCTGTCTGGGTATCCCAGTGCCATCTGCATACTCCTTTGCTCTCTGTTCTCTGCTCCTCTCCAAAACCACAATCCCTTTGCACTTTATGCTAATTACTGCTTGTATTTCATACATGTAATTCTGTTAATGTATCTTTCTGCTCCCCAAATAAGAACAGTGCTGCATGCCACCCATGTTCTGTTGCCATTTCAAACTGCTTGAAGTAGCCACTGGCAGTGGCATTGCCACAGAAGCAAGCTCATTAGGGTTGCTGTCCTGTTTGAGGTTCCCCAGAAGGTTTTGTATATCTTGCTAAAGCCCAGTATAATGTACTTACATCATGATGTAATTAGTTTTTGCGATGGTTTGCCACATTTTTTTACTATACTTATCCCATCTATTTGAAATCTATTTCTGTGGAATCTATGACTGAAATCTATGGAATCTGAAATCTTTGACTGTGGAATCTACCATCATACCTCTTGCATAAACCTACCCTAGCTTTTGGATAAAGAAGAAATGGATTTTAGCTCTTGTCTGCTACCTCTCCTTGATAAGGACAACAAGCTCTGCATGGGACACCAATGTGCCCTGGTGGCCAAGAAGGCCGATGGGATCCTGGGGTGCATTCAGAGCAGTGTGTCCAGCAGATTGAGGGAGGTTCTCCTACCCCTCTACACTGCCTGGTGAGGCCCCATCTGGAGTATTGCATTTAGGTCTGGGCTCCCCAGTTCAAGAGGGACAGGGATCTGCTGGAGATAGTCCAGGAGAGAGGGCTACAAGGATGATGAAGGGTCTGGAGGACCTTATGAGGAGAGGCTGAGAGCCCTGGGACTGTTTAGTCTGGAGAAGAGAAGACTGAGAGGGGATTTAATAAATGTTTATAAATGTCTGAGGGCTGGGGGTCAAGATGGAGGGGTCAGCCTCTGCTCAGTTGCACCCTGTGGTAGGACAAGGGGTCATGGACGGAAACTCCGGCACAGGAGGTTCCACCTCAACCTGAGGAGTAACTTCTTTGCTGTGAGGGTCACAGAGCACTGGAACAGGCTGCCCAGAGAGGCTGTGGAGTCTTCCTTTCTGGAGACCTTCAAGACCCATCTGGATGCATTTCTGTGTGACAAGCACTAGATTATATGGTTATATGATCCTGCTCTGGCAGGGGGTTGGACTCAGCGATCTCCTGAGGTACCTTCCAACCCCTAAAATCCTGTGTGAATAAAAAAACTGATCACTGCTAGGTTAATTACAGAATCATGGATTCATAGAATGGTTTGGGTTGGAAGGAACCTCAAAGGTGATCTAGCTCCCACTCCCCTACCATGGGCATGGACATCTCCTGAAGGCCCCATCCAACATGGCATTGAACACTGCCAGGCTTGGAGCTTCCACAATGTCTCTGGGCAGCCTGTTCCAGTGCCTCATTCATGATCATTGATAGGTCAAACAATCACCTATCTATATTATACTTTAATATATAAATAGCTACCATTGTGGTATCACTAAATTCAATGGGACTGCTTTTTATCTGCCTGTGAGCTATTGAAGGGAAAGTTCTGTTCATTCAGGGTAAAAGATTTTGGAGTTTTTATGTGTTTGTTGAAGTGCCTGAATGAGTACATGGTGGCAGTGGTGAGAAATCTATCAGCCACACTGATAGATTTCATTGATGTATTCAGAGCTTTTCTCAGCTGGGAGTATCCTAATACATAAAACCCAACAAAACCTCTATGGATCCAGAAGAACCATAGGAGTCTGTAATGTCTCTATGGGCTGGCTTTTATTCTCACTAAAATATGCTACTTCTTCTGGAATAATCCAAACCTTCAGACTGGTTTTGAATAGGAATAAATAGAAAGGCCCAGTAAGAGTCGGTTTCCAAACAGTACACTCATCAAAATCAGGGGTACTGAGAAATTAAATTTGTTTCTACTCTCACTCATAGAAGTACTGCAACACTTAGTTTTTCTGAACTGTAATAATAATTATTTAGAGAATTTTTATCAACACTGAGACATTAAACTTGTTGTTTTTCCATAACCAGAAGGTTTGAAAAGGACCTGGGGATGGGAGGTTGACCATGAGCCAGCAATATGCCCTTTGTGGCCAAGAAGGCCAAAGCCATTCTGGGGTGGATTAGAAGGGCTGTGGTGACTCAGTTAAGAGAGGTTTTCCCTCTCTACTCTGCCCTGCTGAGGACACATCTGGAATATTGTGTCCAGTTCTGGAACCCTCAGTTCAAGAAGGACCTCAGGGAACTGCTTGAGAGAGTCCAGCACAGAGCCACAAAGATGCTGAAGGCAGTGGAACATCTTCCTCATGAGGAGAGCCTGAGGGAGCTGAGGGCTCTGTAGCTTGGAGAGGAGGAGCCTGAGAGGTGACCTCATTGCTGGTGCTAAAGATGTGCAGGGGGAGTGCCCAGAGGCTGGAGCCAGGCTCTGCTGGGTGATGCCCAAGGACAGCACAAGGGGCAGTGGTGGAAGCTGAGGCAGAGGAAGTTCCATAGAAACTGGAGGAAAAATGTTTTCCCTGTGAGGGTGACAGATCCCTGGAACAGGCTGCCATGGGGGATTGTGGAGTCTCCCTCTGTGGAGATATTCAAGACCCTCCTGGATGTGTCCCTGTGTGACCTGCTCTGGGTGACCCTGCTCTGGCAGGGGGTTAGACTGGATGAGCTTTCTAGATCCCTTCCAGCCCCTAACATTCTGTGATTCTGTGATTTTCAAGCACAGTTGAGGACAGAAAAGCACAGAGCAGATCTTTGCAGGGCTCCTGTTCCATTTTGATGTGAATGGAACTGTTTGATTGGGTTCATTTCAGGCATGTGTTGCACTTCGGTCTCCCGTTTGCTAACCCAAAGATGGGTGTTCAGGGTAAAAATCTTCCCCATGGGAAGTAATGAGGGGTATGAAGCATTCAATCCACAGCCCATCTAAGGTGTAGGAGCAGCTCAAATAAGCTTACATTATCACTGAACTGACGTCAGATGGAACAGTTGGATGCAACCAAAATAATGGACAAAAATGGGATTTCTTTTTTAGTTCTGCTCTTCGCTTCAGAAGTAAGAGATTTCAGTGGAAAAAAAAAAAGAAAAAATTTTCTTTTCCTGTGGAGGACTTAACTTTTGCTCAAATAACATTTTTCCATCAAGCTATGTTTTCAGCAGGAACTACGAATTTCCATGTCAGCTCTACTCATTAATGATGGTTAATGTTATCGGTGTTTTTCATTTTGATCAGCAGTTGTAATTTTTAACTCTCTGCTCATTTCAATGATTTTTTTTTTATTTCCTAAGTAGCTCCTTGTGACATTTTGAGAGGAATTTGGAACATTTCCATGATTATAAGTGTAAGAGTGTTATCAAAAAGTAGAGAGATCTTGTACTACTGAATACCCGTAGGTGTGTTCTGAAAGCAAGTTACTCATAAGGATGATGTTACTTTAGGCACTTCATTCTCAAAAACTTACTGCTAATTGCAAAGACTGGTATTTATTTCCCCCTCCCCCAACCCTATGACCAAGAAAACAGCTCAAAATAAAACATTTAAAGCCAAAAGCATGAGTAGGAGAGAGCAGACCTTCCTATTGAGTTTGACAAAGATGCAGTTCCAGGGACTTGTGACTCTGACTCAATGCAACCTATGGTATTAATAAGCCATGTGGGCTCATGGTGAAGACAACCCAAAAGTTCCAATACCCATCAGGAAATTTTTTGTTTTCTTTCTCTAAGCAGACTTTTTTTTTTCCCCCCTCAGGACTTAAAGACGAATTTTACTTACCACCATTTCCTCAAAGCATTGGTTGACATGAGATGAAAGTGATCCCTTGTGAATTTCATTTTCACAAAGCAATTTTTAGTCCCCATATGTTATGGGTTTAAGAAACCACAGACTGCAGACCTCAGGAAGCTAGATAGGGTGGACCAGAAAGTGTGATCTTTTGTTATTTCATTCCGAGAATGCCTGCACCTCCTCTTTGTAACAGAACAGCACAGGCTGTCCAGCCCTTCTCCTCCCTCTGCTCCCTTCCCAGCACAGGCTCCCTTATCTTGCAGATGACACCAAGATGAGTGGTGCTGTGGATACACCAGAAGGACAGGATGGCATCCAGAGGGACCTGGATGAGCTGGAGAGGTGGCCCAGGTGAACCTCATGAGGTTCAATAAGAGCAAGTGCAGGGTTCTGCACCTGGGCTGGAACAATCCTCACTGTCAATACAGGCTGGAGAGGAGGTGTTAGAAAGCAGCCCTGAGGAAAAGGCCATGGGGGTGCTGATGGGTGAGAAGCTGGACAGGAGCAGGCAGGGGGAGCTTACATCACAGAAGGCCAAGGGCAGCCTGGGCTCCATCCAAAGCAGTGCTGCCAGCAGATCCAGAGGGGATTCTGCCACTTGGCTCTGCTCTGGTGAGATCTCACCTGGAGCACTGTGTCCAGCTCTGGAGCCCTCGATATAGGAAGGACATGGAGCTGATGGAGAGGGTCCAGAGGAGGGTCATGAAAATGATCAGGGGGTTGGAGCAGCTCTGCTGTGAGGACAGGCTGAGGGAGCTGGGGGTGTTCAGCCTGAAGAGGAGGCTCCAGGGAGACCTAAGAGCAACCTTCCAGTACCTGAAGGGGGCTACAAGAAAGATGGGGAGAGTCTGTTTGCACAGGCCTGCAGGGACAGGATGAGGGACAATGGCTTTAAGCTCAAGGAGAGCAGTTTGAGACTGGATGTTAGGAAGAGGTTCTTCACTATGAGGGTGGTGGAACACTGGCACAAGTTGCCCAGGGAGGTGGTTGAGGCTCCATCCCTGGAGGTATTCAAGGTGAGGCTCAATGAGGCCCTGGGCAGCCTGATCTGCTTGGGGATGTCCCTGCTGACTGTCGGAGGAGATTGGACTGGAGGACCTTTGGAGGTCCCTTCTGGTCCAGACCTTTCTGTGATTCTGTCTTGGGTTTGTGGGGGAGTGGGGCCTTGAGTGGTCTGGAGCTTATAAACTGAATTTTCATCTGGGTCACTCTGGGAGGGTGGTGGGTAGAGAAGCATGGTGGGGGGCATTTGAGTCCTATGGTTTTGCCCTGCTTTGGAGGGAAGATTTTGGGAAGGTGATGGTCTAGTAAGTATTTTTTGGAGAAGCCCAGACTGGAGAGCTGGGCTGGATATGAATTGTTGGGTATTTTTTGCTATTTTGGGGGTATGTTTTGGTACTGTTGTATGTAGTTATGAATAATACTTCCATTTAAACTTTTAATCCTTTTCCATCTGGTGTGGAGCATTTTCTTTACTGCTTTGGGAAGGGGTGAAGAGCATCTGTCTCAGTCCTTAAACCAAACACAGCACCTACTGCAGTTGTGAATGTCAGTCTCTTAGCCAGGATCTTGGTTTTGTCGTTTATAACATGCTGAAGGTCTGAGAAGGAGCTCTTTAGACCACCCTGATTGGGATTTTCTTTCCATACAAGCTTTGAAGAGAGAGGGACTGGTGTTTTTAGGCTGAAAATCAGCATGAACTCTGCTCCTTGAAGAAGTTCCCACCCTCTCTTCATGAATGATTCAGGAAGGAAATCACCTTCCTGCACATTTGGCAGAAGTGCACAGATTAAATTATGATAAAGCACCATTTGGAGGTGCCAATCCTTGGCAGTTTATTTTCTGTTTCCTTTAACTCACCTATATTTTCCTAGAGAATTCATAGAATTCACTCAAATTAACAAATTACATCACTGGAAAATGGTAAAAAATCAAGTAATTAAAATGTCTTCTGGCTTTGTGAGTCTGTAGGCACCAAATATTTGATACTAACTCTGCATGGCACCATGCTTTAAACAGGAAAGATTTTGCCATATTGAAACAAGCAGGTGAGTAAAAAGAGCAGGTATTATGCTGAGTAAATCCAACACCTTTTCAACCTGGTAAGTCTGTAAAAGAAACAGTAATAATACCAAGCCACAGGAAAATGTCTCTGCATTGTGGTACCTTTCAGTTTGAGAACTCTCAGGGTTTTAGATACTAATTTTTTTTAGCATTAACCCTGATACTTTATACATAATTAATTTAATTCTTTGGAGAGGCTAATTCTTAACTAAAACTTAAAGCAATGGAAGGAATCCCAGAATCCCATCATGGTAGGGGTTGGAAGGGACCTCTGGAGATCATCCAGTCCAAGCCCCCTCCTAAAGCAGGGCACCCACAGCAGCTTGCCCAGGATCACAATGGCCAGAGGGTTTGGAATGCGTCCACAGAAGAAGACTCCACAACCTCTCTGGACAACCTGTGTCAGGGCTCCAGCACCCTCACACCAAAGAATTTTCTCCTCCTGTTCAGATGGATCCTCCTGACTTCCACTTTGTGGCCACTGCCCCTTGTCCTGTCCCTGGGCACCACTGACAGAAGTCTGGCCCCAGCCTCTTGATCCCCACATGCTCTTGCTGAGCATTGATCTGGGGCTGCTCTTCTCCAGGCTTAACACCCCCAGGGCTCTCAGCCTTTGCTCCTCACAGAGATGCTCCAGGCCCTCAGCACCTTTAAAGTCACTGTTGAACTCTCTCCAGTACTTCCCTGTCCTTCTTGAACTGGGCAGCCCAAAACTGGACTAAGGACTCCAGATGTCAGCTGAGTAGGGTATGGTAGAGTGGGAGGACAACCAACCTTGACCTGCTCTTTTTGATGCCACACTCTTTTTGCTGCACCCCAAGACCCCATTGGCCTTCTTGGACAGGAAGGCACATTGTTGGATCATGGTGAACTTGTTCTGCCCCAGCACTCCCAGCTCCTTCTCCATGTAAGTGCCTCCCAGCAGCTCATCCCTCACCTGTACTGGTGCAGGTGGTTGTTCCTCCCCAGGAGCAGGACTCTACCTTTGCCCTTGTTGCAGAATTGAGTTTGGCTTATTTTTTAAAAATGTTATGATAAAAATGTCTGGGAATTCTGAAAATGTTCTTTGTCAGCCTTTTTAGGGAGGTTTGGGATTACCTCAGTTTTCTGTTTTGTTTCATCTTTGATGCTTAGAAGATTCCTCTGAAACCTTATGATAAACAGCAGAAATGCTCTTTATTTGTGCATAATCATCCTTAAACTGTCAAAATATTATTTTGGGAGTACCTAAACAGAAAGTTTGATGTTCTCAAATGCTACTTGATGGTGTGCATGCTAGGTTTTAGATAGTTCTTTTTTAATTTTTGTGGAATATATGAAGTGTTTTTAAACTTACCTTACATTTTGACAGTCTGTGGAAGAAACCACCAAGAGAGATGTGCTTTATTAAAGCATGTTAATCTACCATCCACTGCTCTGATATGTATTAACCTCTTACATATTTTCCTGAAGGTATTGATGTTCAGCCAGACCATAGCATTCTGCAGCTTTGTTAGGTCTCTTCATCCCCAGCTTGGATGCTAAGACATTGACTGCCACTTGTCATCCACAAGTGCTGGAATGTGCTGGAAGGTGTCCAGAGAAGAGCCACGAGGATAAGCAGAGGGCTTGAGATCCTCTCCTATGGAGACAGACTGAGAGAGTTGGGGTTGTGCAGTCTGGAGAGGAGAAGGCTCTGAGGAGACCTTCTTGTGGCCTTGCAGGATCTGAAGGAGGCTACGAGAAAGCTGGGGAGGGACTTTTGAGGGTGTCAGGGAGTGATAGGACTGGGGGGAATGGGGCAAACTAGAAGTGGGGAGATTCAGATTGGATGTTAGGAAGAAATTCTTCACCATGAGGGTGGTGAGAGACTAACACAGGTTGCCCAGGGAGGTGGTGGAAGCCTCATCCCTGGAGGTTTTTAAGGCCAGGCTGGATGTGGCTCTGAGCAACCTGCTGTGGTGTGAGGTGTTCTTGGCCATGACAGGGGGTTGGGAATGGATGATCCTTGAGGGCCCTTCCAACCCTGACAATTGTATGATTCTATGAAGTCCCTGCCATTGTAGTGACCTCTTGATTAGGAAGGAATTTTTGATGATGAGGGTGATGGGGCACTGGCCCAGGCTGCCTAGGAGTGGGGTGGGTGCCCTATCCCTGGAAACATTCCAGGTCACATTGGACAAGGCTGTGATCAGCCTGCTTTATTTGAAGGTGTCCCTCTTGTCCACCTCAGGAATGTGTCTTTCCTTGGGCATCAGAGGTTGAGATGAGAACTGGAAGATGTTTACCATAGGAGACCACTTTAGGAAGAAATCCTTCCCCCAGGAAAGTGGTGAGGCACTGGAACAGGTTGCCCAGAGAAGCTCTTGGAGCCTTCAAGCCTAGCTGTGTTCAAGGCCAGGCTGGATGAAGCCTTGAGCAACCTGGGATGGTGGGAGGTGTCCCTGCCCATGGCAGGGGGTTGTAACTAGATGATCTTTAAGGTCCCTTCCAACCCAACCCATTTCATGATTCTAAGTTACAGGAATGTTGTTGACTAATGCAATTTTAGCTTAAAAGAAGGTTAAATCTTGGTTTCAACTGATTGATAGTACCAGCATTGTTATTCTTCTCACAGTAACAAAACTTTTATCTTCTTTTTCCTGCAAACCCAGTGGACATTGAGTTGGGGGGGGGATAAATTGAAAAGCTCTTTTCAAACATTCTGAATGGTCTTAGCAGTCATAATTAATAACTTTTTATGCAAACAAATAAATATTCTGGAACTCAAACTCAAGTCACAGCAACTCATTTTGAAATGAAATTATTCTCTGACACATCCAAAGTGGAGAAGCACTGTTTCTGCTGCAATTTTCTTCCCATTGTAATGATTGATTTCTGTCACTAGTTCTTTAAAACCTTTGACATGAAGCAACCAATTTCTTCTGTTTAAATTATTTTGTATCTTTTATAATAATAATAGTTGCTCTCACCAGTCACTGGGAAAGAAAAAAAGAAAAAGATTCCTTAGATTCCTTAATTTTGCCAGAGAACAGAATGGTTTTGTCAAGAATTAAGTAAAGGGTGGGTTTTTATCATTTCGTGGTTGGGACTGGCAGGGTCTTTCTGAGAGATGTCTGAGATCTCTTCACACTGTTTCACTTAGAGCTGATCAAGAGAGTGAAATCAGACATGGACCTGACACTAATTTCACAGGAAAAATTCACAGATCACAATGAGCATCTCTCTGAAAGAAGAGGAGGAAATATTAGAGAATATATATATATTCTTTATCAATTCTGACAGTGCAGTCTTAGAGTTATTAAAAGTCAAAGAACTGAGCAGATGTCTAGCAATGCTGAATTATACAGTCTGAATAACTTCTGTAACTAGCAGATCCAGTGCAATCTTTTCTTGACTGTTAAATGTCTGTCAGTAAATCCTGATGGTTAATAACAAGTGGTTAACACAGCCACCTGTGTACTGCTCAGGCTTCATGCAAGTGAAAAAAAATAAAATCAGAGATTAACCAGGGAAGTAACTTTCCTCCTCTACTGGGCACTGGTGAGGCCACAGCTTCAGTACTGGGTTGAGTTTTTTATCCCTCACCCCAAGAAGGAGATTGAGGATCTGGAGCAGGTCCAGAGAAGGGCAGCAAGGCTGGGGAAGGGTCTGGAGAACAGGGCTGGGGAGGAGCAGCTGAGGGAGCTGGGTGGGGTTTGGTGTGGAGAAGAGGAGGTTGAGGGGAGACCTCATTGCTCTCTGCAGCTCCCTGAGAGGAGGTTGGAGTGAGGTTGGGGTTCAGTTCTTCTATGTTGTATTAGGTGATAGAAGGAGAGGAAATGGTCTGAAATTGTGCCAGGGAAGGTTTAGGTTGGAGATTAGGGACAATTTCTTTGCTGCAAGGCTGCCCAGGGAGGTGGTGGAGTCCCCATCCCTGGAGGTGTTAAAGAAATGTGTGGCCATGGCACTTGGGGACATGGTTTAGTGGCCATGGTGGGGTTGGGCTGATGGACTCAATGATCCTGTGGGGACTTTTCCAACCCAAACTGTTCTGTGGTTCTCTGATCATATGGTTAACATACAACAGGTAAATTCCTTTGCTTTACTGAAAATATGTGATGTTTCATTGTCATTTTGGTAAATATTCAGAGAGTGCAGCTCTGGGTCAAGCACATTGGGAAGTGATTGCAAAATACCCTTGCTAATTTCTGTCTCTTGGGCTTTATTTTGTTTTTGTTTGGTTTTTTGTTGGTGGGTTGGTTGTATTTTTGCAAGCAAAGTACTCTTTACTATGTTCTGCCTTTAGGGTGGAACCTGTTCAACAGACCTGATATTATTTCATGATGTTGTTTTGTACATACTGGGAAATAATCATAGAATTATAGAATGGTCCAGGCTGGAAGGGACTCCAAAGGTCATCCAGTCTGACATCCCCACAGTCAGCAGGGACATCCCCAACTAGATCAGGCTGCCCAGGGTCTCATTGAGCCTCACCTTGAATATCTCCAGGGATGGAGCCTTAACCACCTCCCTGGGCAACCTGCTCCAGTCTTCCACCACCCTCACAGTGAAGAACTTCTTCCTGATATCCAATCTAAATCTGCTCTGCCCTAGTTTGAAGCCATTGTCCTTGTCCTGTCCCTGCAGGCCTTTGCAAACAGTCTCTCTGCAGCCTTCTCGCAGCCCCCTTCAGGTCCTGGCAAGCTGCTCTTAGGTCTCCCTGGAGCCTTCTCTTCTCCAGGCTGCACACCACCAGCTCCCTCAGCCTGTCCTCATAGCAGAGCTGCTCCAACCTCCTTGATGGCAACTTTTAACCTGCATTTTAAAGTCCAGCACCTGATACTTAAAGACACCTGTCTGTGTAGGAATTGAAACCGGGCAGTAGGTAGGTGGGTGTCGTTTTTCTTCACTGTAGGCAATAGCAAGTGCCCAGATGCCTGCCCAGAGCTGCCTGTAGAGGAAAGCAATGAGAGAAGAAAGAATGGGATGGCTTGGCTTCTGGAGTACAGCCACATTTTTCCATTAAAAAAGAAAGCCAGGAAGGGATTTTTACAAGGGCTTGTAGTGCCAGGACAAGGGGCAATGACTTAAAGCTGGGCAAGGGCAGATTTAGACTGAAGATTAGGAAGAAATTCTTGACAGTGAGGGTGGGGAGACACTGGAACAGGTTGCCCAGGGAGGTTGTGAATGTCCTCCTCTCTGGAAGTGTTCAAGGCCAGGGTGGATGAGGGCTCCTTGACCAACCTGGTCTGATGGGAGGTGTCCCTGCTCATGGCAGGGGATTGGAACTGGATGACCTTTAAGGTCCCTTCCAACCTAAACCCTTCTTCTGTGCATTCATGCATCTAAATATCCAAAAAAGTGCAAAATAAATAAAATATAGAACCATAGAATCATAATGCTGTTACAATTGGAAGAGACCTCCAAAACTACTGAGCCAACAGTCAACTTAAGACCACCATATCCATTAAACTATGACCCTAAGTGCCATGGGCACACATTTCTTAAACACCTCCAGGGATGGGGACTCCACCACCTCCCTGGGCAGTCTGTTCCAATGCCTGACCACTCTTGCAGCACAGAAATTGTTCCTCATCTCCAACCTAAACCTTCCCTGGCACAATTTCAGGCCATTTCCTTTCCTTCTATCACCTGAGTCTAGGGACAAGAGACCAACCCCCACCTCATTGCAACCTCCTTTCAGGGAGCTGTAGAGAGCAATGAGGTCTCCTCTCAGCCTCCTGTTCTCCATACCATTTCACTGAGGTATAGAATGTAAAAATTTGGCTTACACTAAACTCTTGATGTGTGCTGCCATGATTGCAAGGCCCCAGGCATGAATGATAATTAGCTAAAATAGTTCAGAAAAGCAATTTCTGAGAGTATGGCCACAGCAAAAAAAAAAAAAAAAAAAAGAAAGTGAACAAACCAGAAACCTCTGATAGGAATCTGAGACGTGATCCAAAAGGTGCCAAACCTTTGTCCCAGATTTGGTGCTGCATTACCAATGTTTTATCACAGACTGAAGGGACCTCCAAAGCTCATCCAGTCCAACCCCCCTTCCAGAGCAGGATCACCCAGAGCAGGTCACACAGGAACACATGCAGGTGAGTTTTGAATATCTCTAGAGAAGGGAGACTCCAAAGCCCCCTGGTCAGCCTGTTCCAGGGCTCTATCACCCTCACAGGGAAATAATTCTTCCTCATGTTTCGGTGGAACTTCTTATGCCTCAACTTCCACCCACTGCCCATGGTCCTGCTCTTGGGCATCACCAAGAAGAGCCTTAAAAGCAGAAATGAAACCACATGCATCTGTGTGCTTTATCAAGAGTAATAGATGGACCTCAAGAGTTTGCCAAGCACGATTTCAAGGTTCAAACTTGGGAGGAAGCTTGGGTTGTGGAAAAGTAGTGGGGCAGCTTTTCCTGTATCCCCATGGCTGTTTAAGGCTATAAAAGCCTTGTCTTCCTACAACAAAGTGAATCCTGCCCTACGAGCTATCCATGGTGTCAAATCTCTCTCTCTCTCCTCCCAGAGACACCAATCAGGGTCCACACTCTATGCCACTTAGCAGAAGTTGGGTGTATTCAAAACACTTACTTTCTTATCGAGAACAGATCAAAGTGGCACAAAGTAGCCAGGCTGAGAAGCTTGTGTGTTCAAGTAAATGCTTTCCTAGTGTGTAAGGTAAAGCATCAGCTTACAGAGAAATTACTGGGCCACGAAGGGCTGTGAGCAGCAAGTGCAAAATTGCTGTGACTATCAGCGTTGATAATGCATTAGCAAGCAAAGGAGGCAGATTAATTTACTTTAGGGTAAGCTAAGTGCATTCTTGGCTTGTAAAGGGGAATCATTTGCTCACTTAAGCCAGATATCTGACTTTTGACAGGGAGTGTCACTGCCTGGATTTCCCTTTGACAGTTTGGCAACCCCGCACCCCTGTTATAGTATCCACTTATTTGTCTTGTTTTCAGCCAGATTAATCCATTCTGTTTTGACAAGAAGACTGATGGGTAATTGATAACTGTGATAGACACAAACAGAAGAGCTGGATGCTGAATAATTCAGCACTTTTCAGTATCAATAAGAGAACAGGTTGAAGAATTTGTGTCTCTATTTACACTTAAACTAAACTAAGTCAGCCCAGACATTTATGCTGCCAGTCTATCAGGAAACCAAACAGTGTACATTCGGTTTCCACCCGACAAAATGTTTTATAAGCTTGTAACAATATGTGTGAAGCTGCCAGAATAATAAATAGGTACAGCAGCCCATGCATGCTAATGTTATGTTGTAAGCAGTTTTGTTGACAAGTGCTAATACTTCTTTCATACTATCATCAAAAGCAGCTAATACAACAGCCATTATTTGCTGGCTTTCCAAGCAAGACATGATGGATTGTGACCTTAATATGGGTGAGCCGAGTTTTGAAAGTTAAACAACTCTCCATAAATCACAGGAATTATTACAATGCAGTTTAATTGGTTAAGGACTGTTTATTTCCTAAACAGGGTGAAAAATTTCTGTTTCGGCACTTTTAATTTGCAAAGTGCGTTCTCATTATGAATGGCAGTTTAATATTCTGCTCTTTTGTCATGCAAAAGATGCAGCACACACAGAGGCAATCTATTAATTGGACCAAAAAGGGGAAAAAAATGCGTTGCAAGCGTAAATTATCCTTTTATATCATCACTTGTGGGCTTTTGCATCTATTAAATTCGTTAAGTGGAATGCGGTTGAAGGGTTCACAACTTGCAGGTTGCTCCTGGAAGCTAAGCCAAGCTTCCAGATAATTTTAAGGACCTTCATTTCCCCCCCTCCCCTCCCCCCCAAAATAATGTAATTGAGTAGCAGTAAATACAAAAGAACGATGCAAGTGGTATTATCAAGGCACAGGTGCACTGCTTCTATTGATTGGAAAGTCATAGAAATGGTAGCAGTTGTCTAGATTGTTATAGAATCACAGAATCAGTCAGGGTTGGAAGGGACCACAAGGCTCATCCAGTTCCAACCCCCCTGCCATGGCCAGGGACACCTCACACCAGATCAGGCTGGCCAGAGCCTCATCCAGCCTGGCTGCAAATACCTCCAGGGATGGGACCTCAACCACCTCCCTGCACAACCCATTCCAGGCTCTCACCACTCTCATGGGGAAGAACTTCTTCCTCATGTCCAGTCTGAATCTCCCCACTTCCAGCTTTATTCCACTCCCCCCAGTCCTGTCACTCCCTGAGAGCCTAAAACGTCCCTCCCCAGCTTTCCTGTAGCCCCCTTCAGATCCTGGAAGGCCACCAGAAGGTCACCTCAGAGCCTTCTCTTCTCCAGACTGAACAGCCCCAACTCTTTCAGTCTGTCCTCATAGCAGAGCAGCTCCAGCCCTCTGCTCATCCTGGTGGCCCTTCCCTGGACACCTTCCAGCATGTCCATAGCCCTCTTGTAACAGAGGCTCCAGAACTGGATGCAGTACTCCAGGTGGGGTCTCTCCAGAGCTGAGCAGAGAGGGAGAATCACCTCCCTTGACCTGCTGGCTACACAGGTCCTTTGTAAAGATAGAGGCTTTTCCTTTCCACCTCCTTTGATTTCCTTCTCTAAATTAAAATGACAAACATTGAGAAAACGCAGAGTGACTCAGTCAGAAACAGAAATTCCAGCAGCTTCCTAGAATCTTGCAGCACTGTACTCTTGGTTGTGGTGGTCTAAAATGTGTTTTAAAATAGCTTCACAAACCTGAGAATCTTATTCTGGTGTTGCTGAAACCACTAGGAGGGCATGGTGTTTTAAAAGCCACAGCTTCTGGATGATTTAATTTCGTCTAAATGTGAAATAAGAAACTACAGCAGATACCGAAAGAGACACCTGAGTCGTACACTGTTTAATTTCTCTGTCTATTTTAGCAGATAAACAGAAATTCAGCAAAATGGGCAGAATCCCTAGAATTGTCTGAAATAGTAACAAGCAGTAACTGAACATGCTTCATGACATGAAAAAAAGCTGAAGACATTTTTGGACATCTACTAAAAGCAGCTTTCTTCAGTAATTTATTCCTAAAGTTCGAATTGGAGAGTCCATTATTTACTCCTTATTTATTCCACAAACCATTTCTTTCTTTTTTTTTTTTTCTTGAACTTTCTGCTAAATGGAGCAAGGAAAATAATCTCAGAGTGTTAGTTGTAACCTTTGATAAATGTTGGTGATTCCCTTATCTCCCACACCCACCACTTGGAATCAGGATCTGGGCTAATTAACGTAGGAGAAACATAAAGATCGTTGTAAGTAGTTGAGAGGGAATGCTGCTAACATAGGAAGATGTGCATTCTGTTTGGCAGCATGCTTGGTAAGTCAAGAATGAGTTAAATAAGATATTTTTGGAAAAATTAGTTGTATCAAGTAGTAACCTGTAATTGTAGTATAATCCACCAACAGTAGGTCATCAAAGAATCACAGAATAGCTCAGGGTTGGAAGGGACCTCAGAGATCATCTCCTCCAACCTCTACACTACAGGCAGGGACACTTCTTAGCTAGACTCAGCTCCTCAAGGTCTCATCCAACCTGGCCTTCAACACCCCCAGGCAGGAGGCAGCCACAGCCTCCCTGGGCAGCCTGTGCCACAGTCTTACCACCCTCATACTGAAGAACTTCTTCCTCAGCTCCACTCCAACCCTGCTCTCCCTCAGCTTCAAACCATTCCCCCTTGTCCTGTCCCTAGACGCTCATGAAAAGTTCCTCTGCAGCCTTCCTGGAGAATCCCTTCAGCTATTGGAAGGCAGCTCTAAGGTCCCCCTGGAGCCTTCTCTAGGCTAAACACCCCCAGTTCCCTCAGCCTGTCCTCACAGCAGAGCTGCTCCAGCCCTTGGATCATCTTTGTGGCCTCCTCTGGACTCTCTCCAACAGCTCTGTGTTCTTCTTCTGCTGGGGACAGCAGAAGGAGTGCTTGTGGACTCCTAGGATAATTCCAGTTGGAAAGGATCTCTGAAGGTCAACTGCAAGGTCAGAACTGAGACTGAACAAGACTAAGTGCAGGGTTCTACACTTTGGCCACAACAACCCCAAGCAGCACTACAGGCTGGGGACAGAGTGGCTGGAGAGCAGCCAGGCAAAAAGAGACCTGGGGGTGCTGGTTGAGAGCAGCTGAACATGAGCCAGCAGTGTGCCCAGGTGGCCAAGAAGGCCAATGGCATCCTGGCCTGCATCAGCAAGAGTGTGGCCAGCAGGAGCAGGGAACTCATCCTGCCCTGTGCTCAGCACTGGTCAGGCCACACCTTGAGTGCTGTGTCCAGTTCTGGGCTCCTCAATTCAAGAGAGATGTTGAGATGCTGGAAGGTGTCCAGAGAAAGGCAACAAGGCTGGGGAGGGGTCTGGAACACAAACCCTGTGAGGAGAGGCTGAGGGAGCTGGGGGTGTTCAGCCTGGAGAAGAGGAGGCTCAGGGCAGACCTCATTGCTGTCTACAACTACCTGAAGGGAGGTTGTAGCCAGGTGGGGGTTGGGCTCTGCTCCCAGGCACCCAGCACCAGAACAAGAGGACACAGTCTCAAGCTGTGCCAGGGGAGGTCTAGGCTGGATGTTAAGAGGAAGTTCTTCACAGAGAGAGATTTGCCCTTGGGATGTGATGCCCAGAGAGGTGGTGGAGTCCGTCCCTAGAGATGTCCAGGAGAAGCCTGGATGAGGCACTTGCCATGGTCTGGTTGGTTGGATAGGGATGGTTTTTTGGGTTTTGTTCCAACCAAAACAATTCTGTGACTAGGCTAGCAGACAGCCAGGTGGGTTTGGCTTTGTGTTTCATGCACCTAAGTGGTTCAGTGGGAGCAGGAAGCAACATGGAGTAGATTTACCTGATGAGTCACAGCTTCTGGGTTCATTCAGCTAACAACAACAGTTCTGGAGCAATGGGATTGCCATTGCCAGTGGAATTTGGGGTGGATGGAGACTGTTTTGCTCAAGTGTGTGGAGTTAGTTGATTGGACTCGATGACTCTAAAGGTTTTCTCCAGCCAGGCATCTATGATTCCATGATTCTGTTTCCCAGGATCTGCTTGTCACAAAGTCAGTGTGGCACCTCCTGACTCATCAACATTTCTATATCTAGAAACTGACTACTCCTGGCTGCTAGCAGCCAATAGCTAATTGATTTAAACTGAACTGATTATGAAAAAAATCTTGTGAAGATCGATCTTATGGTTGGTCACAGAACTGGGATGTGCTATCCAAGGTTTCTGTGCCAAAGTGGTGGTGGTGGTGGTTGTGGTTTGAGCAGGACTGAAGCATTGTGTCCAGTTAAACAATCTTAAATTATAATGAAAGGAGGTTCTAAAAACCACTGAACACGTTTATATTTAAACATATGTTTTGTTATATACTTATGCCTGCCTTTGTCAAATTCCACTGTTTTAATATCTCACCTGTTTTACATTTAAACTGCCAGGGGCCCATTTTCAGCCCCAGCTCTCTCTCAAGCACTGCTCTTGACGTCAACAACAGCCTCTAACCTGTTGTTGTGTTTTTCCCTGAGGGTGGTAAGACCCTGGCCCAGGCAGCCCAGAGAGGTGGAAGATGCCCCATTCCTGGAATCACTGCAGATCAGGTCTAGAGCAGCCTGCTCTAGTTGCAGATGTCCCTGCTGACTGCAGAGGGTTTGGCCTGGATGAACTTTCAAGGTCTCTTCCAATCCAAAGCAATCTATTATTCTCTGTTTGTAAGCAGAGGGTATGGTTTGTTATATTCTGAGAGGGACACATCTCTGCCTCCTCTCTTTCCAGTATCCTTGCTTGTTCCTGGGCTGTCACTGAAACCGTTGGCCATGATTTTTCTATCTCCTTGCCAAACTCCTTTACTGTTGGACAACACCCAGCTCTCTATTTCATCAGAGTGCATTTGCCTCTTTGCAAGTTGTCAAATGACTTGTTGATCCCTCCAACACATCCAATGAGAGGTATTTTCAAGGAGTGAAAATTAGCAATAACATTTCTACCTGTGGCTGTGGAAGGCGAGGTGAGAAGTGAGCTCTGTACCAAAGAAGGGCTGGTTGAGAAGTGGCCTGGGTTGTCTCCCTGACCACCACTGAGCCTGTAAATCAGCACTTTTGACAACCAGCAGCACAAAGCAGGGCTGAGAGTGCTCTTCTGAGGTTTATTTACTGTGGATGTTGCTAATCACACATAATGATTTGTTGTGGGTCTGAACATGTGGTTCTGCTGACATGTCTTGACTAAGGAGACCACCCCTGGGGCATCTGCCCCTTCCCAGGTCTCTGCTTCTCACTCTGTTGTGTTGGTGCAACTCATGTCAATGCTGTGAAGCTTTCTCAGGAAACCAATCTGGGGAAAAAAGGCAAAAACAAAAACAACAACAAGAAAACCCAGGCAAAACAAGAAGCCAACCTGAAGATGAAGCAGAAAACTGAATAAGCCACCTTAAAATACCAGGATTTTTCTTTATCGGTCAAAAGTTTTTCTTGATTCAATGCTCTGACCAGTATGAAGTCAGGAGTGAGGAAGCTCCAGAAGCCAAAGAGTATATAGAGAAGAAAGATCAAGGACTAGGCTTTGTCAGAGGCCAGTGTAAGGCAAAAGATTCTTGGACATCTGTGCTACAGGAAAAGAAGATTGAAATCTTGTCCTCTAGCTCTTCTCTGAAGAGATGGAGAAAGATCAGTTAGGACAGAACTTTGAGTGGAAAAGTGGGAGGAAGAGCAAAGGAAACAGAAATGTTACTTCAGCCTGGTGCTGCAATAAATGGCAGAGAACAACCAGCTTTTGTGTACCTGGGGTTTGTTAACCTGCTAGTCAAGATGATTGCCTGGTCTCCAGCAGTACTGATTGTGGCCAGGTGTTTGGTTGCAGAGCTTTCTTTTGAGGCAGAATCTAACAAGAACTGACAGCAACAGTTCAGGGAGGTCTTCTCTTGGAGCATTGCCCTTGGAAACATCTGGTGTGGCTTCTTTGTTTTGGTTTGTCAGTGACAGAGGGCATTTTCTTCAGTTTCTTGTCAAAGTATGTGATAGCATGCAGGCACCAGGACAGGTTAGAGGCTGCCCTGCTGGAGAGCAGCTCCACAGACAAAGACCTTGGAGTGCTGGTGGGCAGCAAGTTCTGCATGGGACTGCAATGTGCTCTGGTGGCCAAGAGAGCCAATGGGATCCTGGGGTGCAGCAAGAAAGGTGTCCAGCAAGGCTAGGGAAGTTCTTCTGCCTCTCTACTCTGCCCTGCTCAGACCTCACCTGCAATCCTGTGTCCAGTTCTGGGCTCCCCAGTTCCAGAGAGACAGAGACCTGCTGGAGAGAATCTAACAGAGAGTCAGGAGAATGATTTGGGGACTTGAGCACCTCCCCTGTGAAGAGAGACTGAGAGCCCTGGGGCTGTTTAGTGTGGAGAAGAGAAGGCTGAGAGGGATCTGATCAATGTCTATCAATAGCTGAGGGGTGGGTGTCAAGGGGAGGGGGCCAGGCTCTGCTGGGTGGTTCCCAGTGATAAGCCAAGGAACAATGAATGCAAACTTGAACATAGAAGATTTCAGCTCACCATGAGGAGAAACTTCTTGACAGTGAGGGTGACAGAGCCCTGGAACAGGCTGCCCAGGAGGGTTGTGGAGTCTCCTTCTGTGGAGCCTTTCAAACCCCACCTGGATGCATTCCTATGTGGGTGATCCTGCTTTGGCAGGGGGGGTGGACTGGGTGGTCTTCTGGAGGTCCCTTCCAAGCTTTCATATTTTGTGATTCTGTGTGATTCTGATAAGGAACACAGACATTTATAGAGGCTGCTTGAGTCTAGAGCCTCTGAAGGGCTCCATCCAGCTGGATGGAGGACATAGGTGTCACAAAAAGAGGTTAAAGTGAGGCAACAATGTGTACAGCATAGAGATGGAAGAGGTTTAGATGCTGAAGAGTTAGAGTCTCTTGATGCTTTCTTTAACATCTCATGATATTAAAGCAAACAAACTCTACAGAGTGGTTGGTTTGTTGGTTTGGGGTTTTTTTCCTGCAATAGTTGATTTCTAGTAACAAAGGAAGCCAAGCAGCTTTGTTTAAAACCTGCATCTTGTGGGAAAGCTGTGTTGCTGGAAAACTTTCACTGGAAAAGCAAAAAATACCCTAAAACAAGCATTTTGGGGGCTGGAATAAAACTGAGGTTCTGCAGCTCACTGAAGGAAGTAGAGAAGTAGCAAGTCCTCTTATTTGGGTGCCATAAAGAGGTGCTTTACAACGCTGCTAAAAGTGTGCTAGATTTTTGTAGGGATTTAGGAGCAGGGTGGAGAGCAGGCACAGACACCATTTATGTGTGTATAATTGTGGAGAAATGCCTCCAAAGGAGGACATGGGGCTTAGAAGCTCCAAGTTTAATCTGTGCTGCAGAATTGTGAGGATAATATTATGCTGATACAACCATGGTGATTTCTGAAGGTAGCTTCTTGTGCCTTTTGCTGTCCTTCCCACCCAAACCATTCTGTGATTCCGTGATTATTTTTGAGTAGGCTGTGGTGTGAGGCAAAAAAATTTTTCCTTGGGTCTTGGTGACATCAAGTTGAAGTTTAAACCAGGCGTGCTGCAGCGTGCCTGGTCTCTCAAAATGAACTGAACTGTACTTCTGCCACAAAAGAGGATAAAAAGTTCTGTCTGCTCCCACAAAAATATGTTCTGCAATGTGTTCGTAGAGGATTTAATGATGTTTTTATGTGCTGCATAGCTCAGGTGCAGGTAGAAGTGCAGAACTGACTACCCTGGGTGATCCTGCTATGGCAGGGGGGTTGGACCCAATGATCTCTGGAGGTCTCTTCTGACCTCTAATATACTGTGATGCTGTGATGAAACTCAGCACTGATTTACCTGAGTTTTGGGACAAGAGATGGACTGGTTTTCTTAATATATTGCCTATCCTGGAAGTATGTAGGGCTGCCTTATCACTGTACTTTATTGGGCAGCCATAAATAAACTCTCCCAACACAGGAGCTTTTTGACTAGAAAATAATAGAGACTGCTTTTCTTGCCTATCTTTCTGTTAATGCAATGCTTTGGTTTGTGGTATGTGCTTATGAGTGTGGATTCTTTTAATGTGCTTACATTAGGTTTGGTCAATGAGACTATAAATACCATTAACACTTCAGAGAGCCAAGCCAAGAATTCAGTTGTCATGGCAATGCACTAACAAGTTACTACAAGTAGTGTTTCTGTATAATATCTGGGGAGGAATAACAACAGCACCAGGACAGGTTAGAGGCTGCCCTGCTGGAGAGCAGCTCCACAGAGAAAGACCTTGGAGTGCTGGTGGGCAGCAAGTTCTGCATGGCACAACAATGTGCTCTGGTGGCCAAGAGAGCCAAGGGGAGCCTGGGGTGCAGCAAGAAAGGTGTCCAGCAGGGCTAGGGAAGTTCTTCTGCCTCTCTACTCTGCCCTGCTCAGACCACCCCTGCAATCCTGTGTCCAGTTCTGGGCTCCCCAGTTCCAGAGAGACAGAGACCTGCTGGAGAGAGTCCAAGGGAGAGCCAGGAGGATGATGTGGGGACTTGAGCATCTCCCCTGGGAAGAGAGACTGAGAGCCCTGGGGCTGTTTAGTGTGGAGAAGAGAAGGCTGAGAGGGATCTGATCAATGTCTATCAATAGCTGAGGGGTGGGTGTCAAGGGGAGGGGGCCAGGCTCTTTTGGGTGGTGTGTAGTAGTAGGACAAGGAGAAAGGATACAAACTTGACCAGAGAAGATTTCAGCTCACCATGAGGAGAAACTTCTTGACAGTGAGGGTGACAGAGCCCTGGAGCAGGCTGCCCAGGGGGTTTGTGGAGTCTCCTTCTCTGGAGCCTTTCAAACCCCACCTGGATGCATTCCTGTGCAGACTACCCTCAGTGATCCAGCTCTGGCAGGGGGGTTGGATCTGATGATCTCTGGAGGTCCCTTCCAACCTCTGATATACTGTGAGACTGTGATATCTTTACAGAGTTAAAATTGGGTGGAAAAGAGGATTGAAGCTTGAAGAGGGCAGACTCAGGCTGGAGAGGAGGAAGAAATTCTTGAGAGTGAGGGTGGTGATGCACTGGAACAGGCTGCCCAGTGAGGCTGTGGATGCCCCCTCCCTGGAAGTGTTCAAGGCCAGGTTGGATGAGGTCTTGAGCAACTGGGCTGGTGGGAGGTGTCCCTGCCTATGGCAGGGGGTTGGAACTGAATGATATTTAAGGTCCGTTCCAACCCAAACCATTCTATGGATTTATGAAAAGTACAAATCATCTTACACTCTACTGAAGTCACCAAGTTCCTCTAGAAAATCACCCATGTCATAATGCTGGTCAGTATGTTAGTGACATTTGGATCTTCATGACTAATGTGAGCTCCTCGCAGAGACACAGGTGAAATAAATTTATGCCCAGGGAGGTGGTGGAGTCACCATCCCTGGAGATGTTCAAGATACATGTGGCCATGGCACTTAGGGACATGGTTTAGCGGCCAGGGTGGCATTGCTCTGAAGGTTGGATTCAATGATCCTAGAGGTCCTTTCCAAACAAAACAATTCTATGATTCCATGCAAAGGACAACCAGCAGAAATACATTATCCGAAGTGCCTCAGAGCGTGCTGCTTCTGGATTATGGAGCTGATATGATAAAATATTCAGTCTGTCAAAAACTCAGCCAGAAAAGTTACTTTGCTGAATGCAACATGTGACAGTTTTTATGCAGTTTAGATCTTCTGCATTGTGTATCCATTTTTTTTTTTTCATAAAACAGATTTCTACAGATTTAGCCTTGGTCATGCAAATTATACTGTTTTGCAACATACAGCCCCAAAATAATTTGCATGTAATTGGTTGTCAAAAGAAAGTTATTAAGTCAGTACTGTGTCTGATTCTGAGCCCCTCAGTTTAAGAAAGATGTTGAGATGCTCAAATGAGTCCAGTGAAGGGCAACAAGGCTGGGAAGGGGTCCTGGTGGATGGGAGGTTGACCATGAGCCAGCAATGTGCTCTGGTGGCCAAGAAAGCCAAAGCCATTCTGGGGTGGAATAGAAGGGCTGTGGTTAGGTCAAGAGAGGTTCTCCTCCCCCTCTACTCTGCCCTGCTGAGGACACATCTGGAATATTGTGTCCAGTTCTGGAACCCTCAGTTCAAGAAGGACCTCAGGGAACTGCTTGAAAGAGTCCAGCACAGAGCCACAAAGATGCTGAAGGCAGTGGAACATCTTCCTCATGAGGAGAGCCTGAGGGAGCTGAGGAGAGGAGGAGCTTGAGAGGTGACCTCATTGCTGTTGCTCAAGATGTGCAGGGAGAGTGCCCAGGGGCTGGAGCCAGGCTCTGCTGGGGGATGGCCAAGGACAGCACAAGGGGCAGTGGTGGGAGCTGAGGCAGAGGAAGTTCCATGGAAACAGGAGGAAAAATCTGAGGGTGACAGAACCCTGGAAGAGGCTGCCCAGGGTGGCTGTGGAGTCTCCCTCTCTGGAGATATTCAAGAGCTGCCTGGATGTGTTCCTGTGTGACCTGCTCTGGGTGCTCCTGCTCTGGCAGGGGGGTTGGACTGGATGAGCTTTGGAGGTCCCTCCCAGCCCCTAACATTCTGTGATTCTGTGATTCTGTGAGATAGTTACCACTCCATGGTAATGAAAGAAAAGGGATAGAGAGGGAGAGGGAGAACAGAGAAAGAGAGAGAAGGGGAATTATTTCCCACCCCCTGGTCCTTCCTGGGTGGTGGTGGTGGAGAGAGAGATGTCCTGGGCTGCTGCTTCCAGCCTCAGGTGTTCCCCCAGTAAGCTGTTATAGCTCAGTCTCACAGTCTCACAGTATATCAGAGGTTGGAAGGGACCTCCAGAGATCATCAGATCCAACCCCCAGAGCAGGATCACCCAGGGTAGTCCACACAGGAATGCATCCAGGTGGGCTTTGAAAGGCTCCAGAGAAGGAGACTCCACACACCCCCTGGGCAGCCTGCTCCAGGGCTCTGTCACCCTCACTGTCAAGAAGTTTCTCCTCACGTTGAGCTGAAATGTTCTCTGTTCAACTTTGAACCCATTGTTCCTTGGCTTAGCACTGGGCACCACCCAGCAGAGCCTGGCCCCCTCCCCTTGACACCCACCCCTCAGCTATTGATAGACATTGATCAGATCCCTCTCAGCCTTCTCTTCTCCACACTAAACAGCCCCAGGGCTCTCAGTCTCTCTTCCCAGGGGAGATGCTCAAGTCCCCAAATCATCCTCCTGGCTCTGCCTTGGACTCTCTCCAGCAGGTCTCTGTCTCTCTGGAACTGGGGAGCCCCAAACTGGACACAGGATTGCAGGGGTGGTCTCAGCAGGGCAGAAGAACCTCCCTAGACCTGCTGGATACACTTTTCTTTGTTGAAGCATCCCTCAGTTCTTAATGTAATCATCACCTCCCCAGGTGATTTGCGTGTTCAGGAGGGGGTTCTTTTAGACTGACAGAGTCCTGGAGCAGGCTGCCCAGGGAGGTTGTGGAGTTTCCTTCTCTGGACACTTTCAAGACCTACCTGGATGCATTCCTACATGACTCTGCTTTGGCAGAAGGAGTTGGAGTGGATGATCTCCAGAAGTCCCTTCCACAGCAGCTATGATTCTAGGAATAAGCAAAGCTAGAGTTAAGTGAGATTTGTTCATGTTACATAAGATTCTAGGGAAGTCTCAGTTCTTGCAGTGCTTCTGAAGTCTTGAGATGTTCCTTGCCACTGCCAGAACCTTCTTCTGGACAAGAAATCACTTGAGCTTGGTCACTACAGATTGATCCTATGCAGGACACCTATGTGCATGGGAATGTGTGCAGCAGCAAACAGTTTTGTCTGTGAATTTGGCCTTATCAGAGTCTTTACTGCTATACAAAGATTGGGTTTTTTCATGCTATTTTAAGAAAGCAAAGTAGACATTCTTTTTATTGAAAAAAAAATTGCATTGAGGAATATTTTATTTGTATCTTGCATTTTCAAAGTGCCATGGCAAGAAATAGGTTTGATGTTGAAGAAGAATCGTTTTGAATAATTAACCATGAATTACTCTAATTAGAATAAAATAATTACAGGTTGGACATAAGCTGCTCCAAATGAGATGTGTGGAGTTAGTGACTATTGGAAAAATAATGCCACCTGAGAGAAGCTGAAATAAATCTGAAAAAAAAAAAAAAACAAACCCACCAATAAAAAAGAAAAAAAAAGAACTTTCTCTTGCAGGCAGGATTTAACTATGGTATTTTAAAATGTCTCCAATTTAAAACATGCAAATTTCTTCTAGACAGAATTATTAGTAGGACTGTATTGTTGAATTACAAAATCCTCAGTGTAATAATTAAAGAAGGGAGTTTTATCCTTTAAAAAGGGGGAAAAAAAAAAGTTGTGATTAACTCTTGTCTTAATATCTGAGCTCTTGCTCAGAGCTACAGAGATCAGAACCATAGAATGGTTTAGTACCTTAAAGCTCATCCAGTTCCAACCCACATACTACATCACTTCTTCAAATCATCAAGAGTTTCAAAAACCCAAGTTATTTTTAGAAGTAAATTAAATATAATAACATCATTTGAAATATATCTTTGTACTACATAGATAGAGACATATCAGCAACATAGAATCATAGAATCAGTCAGGGTTGGAAGGGACCACAAGGATCATCCAGTTCCAACCCCCCTGCCATGGGCAGGGACACCTCACACTAGATTGTCTTCAAGGGTAAGAGTGTTTGTATCCACACACTGTTAAACTTTGCTACACTGAGAATAATAATTTCACAATTTCCTTTAAAAATCATCCTTAAGAAAGCATAAACTGTCTGAGTAGTCTGTGACTGCATACTGCTCTTCAAGGATGCTTAGAATCACAGTCATTTTGCTTTGAAGGGACCTTTAAGGTCACTGAGTCCAACCCTTAAACCATCACTGCCAGGTCACCACTAAACCATGTCCCTTATCACAAGCTCATAGGATGTTAGAGTTTGGAAGGAACCTCAGGAGATCAACAAGTCCAACCCCCTTGTCAGAGCAGGACCATAGAATCCAGCAGAGGTCACACAGGAACACATCCAGATGGGTCTTGAAAGTCTCCAGAAAAGCAGACTCCACAACCTCTTTGGGGAGCCTGCTCCAGGGCTCTGTGATCCATCACCACATCTACACAGCTTTGAAACTCCTCCAGGGATGGGTACTCCATCGTTGCCCTGGGCAGCCTGGGCCAGGCCCTGACAACCCTTCTGAAGAAGAATTTTGATCATATGATATGGCTCATGGACACTATTACACTGTCATAAGTTGCTGTCTTCCAGATCTGGAAGCAAAAAGTTCTCTTCAATATGGCACTCTGGGACATGTTGTGGGACAAGGTTATTATAATTATCATGCCACTTCTATAAAACCCACTGGCGGTGTGATGCCAGTACAGGTAGTTTAATTCTCCCTCCCCCCCACCCTCACCCCCCATCTTAATCTTCTCTTTCATTTCTTGCCCCAACTGCTTCAGAAAAATGTAGTAGTGGCTTGCACCCAAGGACTGATGAAAACAAGGAGATCCTACTTTGTTGTGAGGGTGCAGACTTCCCACAGGGGTTGTAGAGTCTCATTCTCTGGAGAGATTCCAACCCCCCCTGGCCATTGTGATCCTGGGTGTCCTGCTGTGGGTGACCCTGCTTTAGAAGGGGGGTTGGACTGGGTGATCTCCAAAGGTCCCTTCCAACCCCTGCCATGCTGGGATTGTGTGAAAGCAACTTGAACATGTGCAGTCAAACACACAGAAATAGCCACCTTTGCTGACAAGATAAGGAGATGACTTCTTCTAAAGCTTAAATCACAGAATCACAGAGTGTTAGAAGTTGGAAGGGACCACCAGAGATCATCCAGTCCAACCCCCAGAGCAGGATCACCCAGGGTAGTCCACACAGGAATGCATCCAGGTGGGCTTTGAAAGGCTCCAGAGAAGGAGACTCCACAACCCCCCTGGGCAGCCTGTTCCAGGGCTCAGTCACCCTCACTGTCAAGAATTTTCTCCTCATGGTGAGCTGAAATCTTCTCTGTTCAACTTTGAACCCATTGTTCCTTGGCTTATCCCTGGGAACCACCCAGCAGAGCCTGGCCCCCTCCCCTTGACACCCACCCCTCAGCTATTGATAGACATTGATCAGATCCCTCTCAGCCTTCTCTTCTCCACACTAAACAGCCCCAGGGCTCTCAGTCTCTCTTCACAGGGGAGATGCTGAAGTCCCCAAATCATCCTCCTGGCTCTCTGTTAGATTCTCTCCAGCAGGTCTCTGTCTCTCTGGAACTGGGGAGCCCCAAACTGATCACAGGATTGCAGGGGTGGTCTCAGCAGGGCAGAGTAGAGGGAGAGAAGAACCTTTCTAGACTTGCTAAAAAGAGTTTCTTGGTGGGGGTGGATCATGGTGGTTGGGTTTTTTTTGGTTTGTTTTTTTTTTTCTGTGATAAAAATGTAAAGTATTTTTCATTAACTGAAACAAGTACAATAGGGCTATCATATGCACCTTTTCCTTGGTAGCTATTTCATTTTTCCTTTCTTACCTTTTTATATCACAAGCTGGGGCACTAAAAATAAACCAGCCAGAGATTGCTCAAGTGTTTAAATGCTTCATTTTCTTGGTCATGGTATCTGAACTCTTGTTGCATTAGCTCAGTACAGAGCCAAGGTGTTTTATCCTAATGCAGGATGTGAGAGTGCTACCAGCTCTTGGTGGTGGTTAGACTCCTGTCATGTTTGCCTCACCTTTTAAATGTGAATAATACTTTCTGTTGAGTTTATTTGTTATGTGGAATAATATTTTTCTGCTGAGCACTTCCAGATGATCTCCAGAGGTCTCTTCCAACCCTTCCAATTCTATGATTCTGTGATCCTGCAGATGCTTCTGTCAGCCTGGGTGGATATGAAGTTGGGCATCTAACCACAGAATGTGGACTTGCTAGAAGATCACTCAGAATTTCTAATTTCTGAACATAGAAGATGTTTGTTTGTTTGACATTACATTAATTCAAATATATCCTAGTCATAGAATCATCATAGAATAAGAGAATCATTTAGGGTGGAAAAGACACTTGAGATCACCAGGTCCAGCCACTAACCCTACTCTACCAAGTTCACCACTAAACCATACTGCTAAGCACCACACCTAAACGACCTTTAAACACTTCTAGGGTTGATGACTCCACCACCTTCCTGGACACCTCATTCCATGCCTGGGACAGCTCATTCCTTTGCTGGGAAAAAAATTTTCCTAATGTCCAGTCTAAACCTACTCTGGTGCAGCTTCAGGCTGTTCCCTTTGATTCTCTTCACCAATTACCTGTGAGAAGAGACCAGCACCAACCTCTCCACATTGTCCTTTCAGGTATTGTCCTTCCAGCCTCCTCTTCCTCAAACTAAACAGTCCCAATTCCCTCAGCTGATCTTCATCAGACTGGTTCTCTAGGCCTTTCACCAGCTTAGTTGCTGCTCTTTGCACCCACTTCAGCCTCTCAATGTCTTTCTTGTACTGAGGTGCTCAAAACTGAATCCAGTGCAACCACCTCCCTACTCCTTCTGGTCAGACTGCTGTTGATATAGACCAGGATGCCAGGAGCTTTCTTGGCTACCTGAGCACTCTGCTGGCTCATATTCAGCTGTCTGTCACTTGGAAACCCCAAGTCGCTTTCTGCCAGACAACCTCCTGAAGCCTGGGGCATTGCATGGGGCTGTTGGTGCCCAAGTGCAGGACCTAGCACTTGGCCTTGTTGAAGCTCATCCTATTGACCTCAGCCCATTGATCCAGTCTGTCCAAGTCTCTCTGGAGAGTCCCCCTTACTCTCCAGCAGATCAGCTCTCCCACCTAACTTGCTGTCATCTGTGAATTTACTGGTGGTGCACTCTAACTCCTCCTCAAGATCATAGACAGAGATGTTAAACAGAAGTGGTCCTAATACAGAGCCCTGAGGAACACCACTTGTGACTGGCCACCAGATGGGTTTATCTCCAGTTGCCAGCACTCTTTGGGCCCAGATGTCCAGAGAGTGCTTTATCCAGCAGATCTTGTGTTCATCCAAGCCATGAGCAGGCAGCTTTTCCACGAGAATTCCATGGGAAACAACGTCAAAGACTTTACAAAAGTCCAGGTAATGTCCTGCATCTAGGTTGGGCCAATCCCAGGCTCAAATGCAGGCTGGGTGAAGAGTGGGTTGAGAGCAGCCCTGAAGAAAGAGCCTTGGGGGTGTTGGGTGCTGAGCAGCTCCCCAGGAGCCAGCAGTGCCCTCCTGCAGCCCAGCAGGCAGACTGTGTGCTGGGCTGCAGCCAGAGGAGTGTGGGCAGCAGGGCAGGAGAGGGGATTCTGACCCTGGACTCTGCTCTGCTCAGACCTCACCTCCAGTCCTGCCTCCAGTTCTGCTGTCCCCAGCAGAAGAAGGACACAGAGCTGCTGGAGAGAGTCCAGAGGAGGCCACAAAGATGATCCAAGAGCTGGAGCAGCTCTGCTGTGAGGACAGGCTGGGGGAGCTGGGGGTGTGCAGCCTGGAGAAGTCTCCAGGGGGACTCAGGGGGACTGGAAGGGATCCTGCAGGAAGGCTGCAGAGGAACTTTTCCTGAGGGTGTCTGGAGACAGGCCAAGGGGAATGGTTTGGATCTGAGGCAGAACAGGGTTAGACTGGAGCTGAGGAAGAAGTTCTTCAGTATGATGGTGCTGAGACTCTGGCACAGGCTGCTCAGGGAGGCTGTGGCTGCCTCCTCCCTGGAGGTGTTGAAGGCCAGGCTGGATGAGCCCTTGAGAAGCTGAGTCTAGTTGAGAGAAGAGGAGACTCAGGGGTGACCTCATTGCTCTCTACAACTACCTGAAGGGAGGTTGTAGCCAGGAGGGGGTTGGTCTCTTCTCTCAGGCAAGCAGCAGCAGAAGGAGGGGACACAGTCTCAAGCTGGAAAGGGCTGCCTAGGGGGGTGGTGGAGTCACCATCCCTGGAGGTGTTCAAGAGGGGATTGGACGTGGCACTTGGTGCCATGGTTTAGATAGGCATGAGGTGTAGGGTGACAGGTTGGACTCGATGATCCTTGAGGTCTCTTTCAACCTTCTTGATTCTATTCTATTCTATTCTATTCCAGGCTGAACACCCCCAGCTCCCTCAGCCTCTCCTCATAGGTCTTGTGTTCCAGGCCCCTCCCCAGCTTCGTTGTCCTTCTCTGGACACGTTCCAGTACCTCAAAACCAGGCTGGATGGGGCCCTGCATAACCTGGTTGAGAGGCATCCCTCCCCATGGCAGGGAGGTTGGATTAGATGATCTCTAAGGTCTCTTCCAGCCTAGGCCATTCTATGATTCTGTGATATTAATGTATTCGCGTTTCACCTCAGTGTTTAGGTCTTATATTATGTGATCTTAAATCATGAGCAGCTTTAGCAGCTTCAGAGTATTGTCGTGAAGGTGCAAAGTGAAACTAAGGAGGGTGTGGAAAGACATTTTCAGATCCTTCTGGGTAAGGTCTTCCACCTTCCCAGAGTGAATAAATCTGTTGTTAATTCTTTCGAAGCATAACTTTAAAAAAGAAGGAGACCAAAAAAAACAATAATAGTAGGAAGAAGAAGAAGAAGAAGAAAAAGAAGAAGAAGAAGAAGGAAAAGAAGTAAATCATAATAATAAGAATAATAACAATAATATATTTATAATAATAATAATAACACATAATATAATCTAATATAACATAAATGTATAGTAATAGTAATAATAATGTATTAAATATAAATATATAATAATATAATATAGTGTATAATATTTATAATAAAAATGGTAATAATATATAGTATATAATATATAGGATAGTATCTAATATATATTTATAATTAAAATAGTAATAGTAATAATGCTAATTATAATAATATGTAATAATAAAAATATAATAATATAATATGTAATATTTATAATAATAGTAATAATAATAATAATTATTATAAAATAAAATAAATAAATAAAATCTCCTTTCATAATTGTAATTACCAAAACATCTTTATTTTTAAAAGCAATGGAAAAAAATTTAAAAGATCATCTCCTTTCATACTGTATTAGCCTAAATATGTTTATTTAAAAAAGCAATGGGGGGGGGTGGGGAAAGGAGTATTTAATTATGATTCAAGATGATTGAAATTCCAGTGCACCTGTTTAATCAAAAGAAAATAATGTATGCACAGCAAAGCCTTTTTCTATTATGCTTTTGATGAGAATAGCAGGGTATTAAAAAGATATAATAGTAAAAGTAATATCTAAAATATAATAGTAAAAGCAATACCTAGCATTCTGTTTTGTGATGTCAAGAGACAGAGCAACTATTGTTATAATTCTTGCAAAAGTTCTGCTGTACTGAATTTCCAGCTCAGCTTCCTTCATTACCACCTAAAGTTAATTGCTCAGCCAAATGTTAATTAGGTATTTGGTAGATCACTCATATACTCTTAAAAATATAAAAACAAAAAACCAAGAAGGAGAAGAATTATGCTCAGATACACACATCAGTACAGCTGTCCCCAAGGCCCATGAGCATCTTGTGCTTTACAGTATGGGAGAGCTTTGGTTATAGGATTCAGCATTTCTTAGAATCACATTTTGGGGGAGAAGAGCTTTAAGATCATCCAGGCCAACCACTCTCTGACCCTACCAAGCCTGGTGCTAAAATGTGTCCCTCAGCAGCTTTCCCTTCTGCTCACACAAACACACCTTCCATACAAATGCAGGTGCAGTGCTGGACCGTGACTGCACAGTCAAAAGAGCTGCTGTGTGAGTCATCCTGGAACCACAGAATGCTTCTGCTTGGAGGAGGCGTTTGAAGGTCCCCTAGTCCAGCCCCCCTCTGCAGTCAGCAGGGACATCTGCAGCTAGAGCAGGTTGCTTAGAGCACCAAACAACCTGACCTGCAATGGTTCCAGCCACAGGGCATCTCCCACCTTCCTGGACAGCCAGGGCCAGGCTCTCACCACCCTGGGGGTAAAAAAATGGCTTCTTTCTATCTGGTTTGAATATCCCTCTTTTAGTTTAAATCCATCACCCCTTGTCCTTGTCTGTTCCCGGCGTTGTAATCACCTCTTTCAAGCACTGAAAGGCCACCAGAAGGTCTCTCTGGAGCCTTCTCTTCTCCAGCCCCAACTCTCCCAGCCTGGCCTCACAGCAAAGGACTTCCACCCTGCCAGCATTGCTGTGGCCTCCTCTGGCCCTGCTCCACCAGGTCCCTGTCTGTGCTGTGCTGAGCACTCCAGAGCTGCCCCAGCACTGCAGGGGAGGTCTCAACAGAGCACAGCAGAGGGGCAGAATCCCCTCCCCGCCCCTGCTGCCCATGTTGCTGGGGATCAGCCCAGGACATGGCAGTGCTTGGTGCCAGCTCATGTCCAGCTTTGCACCTCCCCAGCATCCCCAGGTCCTTCTCCACAGAGCTGCTCTCCAGCAGCTCAACCCCTGACCTGTACTGATGCAGGGGTTTGTTCCTCCCCAGGTCCAGGACTATACACATATCCTGGTTGAACTTCATGACATTCCTCTTCACCCAACTCTCAGCCTGTCCAGTTCACTCTGGATGGCAGCCCAGCCTGACTGGGTGTCAGTCACCGCTCCCAGTTTGGTATCATCTGCAACTTGGGTTTGGTTTTGGTTTGTTTTTTTGCTTCTGTTCTTCAGAAGAAACAAACAAAAAAACCCTTACATCTCTGTGAAATATCCCAAGTAAGAATGGATGGAGTGCATCATTTACACAGGGACTTCCAACTGGAATACCAGCTGCTCAGTTAGTAAAACCTCATTCTTTAATTGAGATTTTGAATATTCACCCTGTTTTCAAGCTACATTTCTAACTGTTTAAAGAGCATCTCTCATGGTGTCTAATCCATCCTTACTGAATGTGACTGAAGGTCTTTCCTAGGGAGATGAGCAGGAGACATTTCTCCCTCTGTTCTTAGTACTGCTACTGGTCACTCTCTTATACAGATAATTCAAATATAAAATACTACCTGTTATATTCCCAGGCCACATTATGTATGCAGGACAGAACAGATCATTTTGGGCTTCTTTCCAGTGTGATCCAGATGTGTCCATTATGTAGAACACCCTATGTGTGCTTTAGCCAAGCTGGTTACAGCAGATACCTTCTGACCTACAGAGTTTTTGAATTTCAAAATCCAAATTATTGCCATCTGTTTGAACATTTCTGTGGTCTTAAGGAAAACCAGATGGCTTTTAAGAGCTGATGTATTGTTGCAGCATTCATTCTAGGAGCTCATCTACATCTTCTTGTTCAATCCAGTGGAAAGGTTCTAAGGAGTAAGATGCCATTTCAGTGTTTTTTTGAGGCATAACTTAAACCCACAGAATCATAGAGTCACAGAATGGTTTGGGTTGGAAGGGACCTTAAAGATCATCCACTTCCTACCCCCTGCCATGGGCAGGGACACCTCCCACCAGCCCAGGTTGCTCAAGGCTTCATCCAGGCTGCCCTTGAACACCTCCATTGAGGGGAAATCCACAACCTCCCTGGGCAACGTGTTCCAGTGTCTCCCCACCCTCACTCTAAACAATTTCTTCCTCCTCTCCAGTCTCAATCTCTCCTCTTCCAGCTCAAAGCCATTGCCCCTTGACCTGCCACTCCAAGCCCTTGTCAAAAGTACCTTCCTGGCTTTCTCGTAGCCCCTATTCAGGTACATGAAGACATATTTATGTGTTTGAGAAAATTACAGCTGTGAAAACAGACTTAAATTAGCTTTTTTGTCCGTCATTATTATTGTTATTAATGTTTACATATAGTTTATCTCTTTGCCTTAAAGATCTGTGCTCTTGCCAAGGTCGTTCTCCTCACTCCACCATTATGATATGTTCTTGGCACAGAGGAGTCCTGCAGCCTCGCACTTAGTAGGGGCATTAAAATGAGTGAATAAATGTCAGGAACAAGGAAGTCTTAACTGTCAGCTATAAGCTTTTCCAGCGTTCATGGCCAATGCTCTAATCATCAGTGCAAAACATTGAGATAATTTGCTTTCCCCACATGTTTTTACTGGCCAGGATGCATAGGGGAGCAGTGTGCTCAGTCATAATCACGCTCCACAAAGGCTGGAAGTGTTCCCTTTGAGCTCCCAATCATTAGCCCAGCCAAAGTGAAGACAAGTCCATTGACAAGTGAGAACTGGCAATAATTTATTTTCTATTGATGGGTTGTGACAAATCGTGTTTGGAGCAGTGGCTGCATACTGTGGGGCTACAGGAGGAAAGGCTGGGGAGGCTCTAGATGAGGCTCTTCACAGCTCATTTAGTCCAAATGTAGCCACCTGGGTGGTGAATTGGTTCAAGGTAGCAGCCCAGGCGTCCCTGCACAAAATTAGATCACTTACAGGCAAGGCTCCTACAAGGCATTAATCAAGGAGTCTGGCGGGGTGAGCTGTCAAAATGTGGGTTTCAAAACTAAGGAACACAAGAAGGATTAAAACACAGCCACGTCAGAAAGTCAGGAAGGTAATTTACATCACACAACTCCATCCTTCTAGAGCCTGGAAGAAGAACTAAGTGAAATATTAAAGGATGCTTTCAGTAGGGGTAGATTTTTACAGATGTTAATAC
>NC_072053.1:7777669-7779404 GCF_027791375.1 Indicator indicator | reverse complement strand
TCTTCCACCCGAGGGGTCTCTGTGGTGTATCCCCTGCCCGTGTCTGTGTGCATGGGGGGCAGAGTAGGCCGGCTTGCCCCATGTGTGTGTGGGGGGAAGAGAGGTTAAGAGAACGCCCCTTTCTGAGTGACAGGGTACTTGTTTTTTTTTTCCTGAAGTCCCTTTTAAAAATATTTTTTTTCCCCCCAAAGGCCGATCAGAAAACATTTGCTAAGACGAGCAGGGGAATTTCCCCCCACCCCCGCTATTTCCTTTGGTGGGGTGGTGGGGCTTTAGTGCCACCGAGGGAAATATGGATTGCGGGTGTGTGAGTGGTGTGTGTGTGTCAGCAGGAAAAAGTAATGAGAAATTTCTGGAGATGAGAAAAAGAATAAAATGGGGGGGGGAGAAGGGGAAAAGGGAAGGGGGAGTGGGGGAAAACCCCCAAAACAACACAACAACAAAACCCCAAACCCACACCAGAACCTTTTGGGAAAAAAAAAAAAAGAAGAAGAAAAGAAAAGAAAGAATCATTAAAATATGTTAAATGACATGAAGTTTGGATTTATGTGGACACACCGGACAGAAAGTGGACAGAGCCAGCAGGGAGAGTCACGCTTTAAGACAGGGGGTCTTTATTTAGGGATGGTGTATTTATGGGGAAAGAAAGGGAATATCTTACAAAGCTCTCACTATACGCCTGATAACAAAACCTGTCACATCTTTACTTCTTGGTAGAAAAGAGCGAATGTCCTCATTTGAACATCTCTAAAGTGATTATTAGATGCCTCTCTGAGAAATCAGTTTGTGAGACCGAGCCCGGAACACACACAAAAAAAAAAAAAAAAAAAAAAAAGGAGAGAGGGGAAAGAGATTTGTTCTCACTGTGTCCATCTCTTATTTTACCTTCTCAATACGGCTGGAGTGTCCCTCTGTCCATACTCTCACTCAAGGACCTTTCGTTAGCACAATCAACTCCTGCTTTAAAAATAAAAGATTTGCACCAAGGCGGGGTGGGAGGGGGAGAATTAAAAAGAGAGGGGAAAGAATAAAAAACTAGGCTCACAACTTATTATAATTTTTATTTCTGCCCTGTCCACCCCCCAAGATGTGAGAATTTGTTGTGGGTTTTGGTCTGTCTTTTTTTTTTTTTTCCCTCTCCCTGAGACTGTGAAATGAAGGACACAAAGACAGTGTATCAGTGAAAAGAAGAAAGTGGCCTTTTAATGAGAACTAAAGAAAACCAAAACGTAGATGAAATGTACCGTAAAAGCTGCTTCAAAGTACAGTCTAATTCCCCTGGGTCCTGCCATCAGATAGATTTGGTAATTGGGAGTTTGCTGAGCAGAAGTAAGGCAGCCTGGTGTGGATAACCCTGTATCCCTTCCCTTCCCATAATTATGGACACCTTCGACGGGCTGGCTTTGCACAGAGCCACGAGATATTGGAGAACCTCTTAAAAATGAAGGAAGAACTACACATTACCGTAAAAAAAAAAAAAAAAAAACAACAAAACAAAACAACACAACAAAACAACCAAACCAACCCAACCCAAAACCTCCACAAAACAATCCAAACTGAACCACCCAACAAAACAAGCCAAACAAAAAACTCAAACTAGAAACCCCAACAAAACAACCCAGCCCAAAACCCCCAACAAAACAACCCAAAACTACCTGAAGACTGCAAGTTAAAGTGATTTCCCCCCTTTTTCTGACTGTGGATGGGGTGAAACCAACATCAGCTAGCTACTGAT